>NW_024354875.1:2267627-2508975 GCF_902729225.1 Pteropus medius
CTCCTGGTTGCTCTATTACTAAAACAACAACAACAACAACAAAAACCAAAGAGTCCTTTATGTCTTTCAACTTGGAAGTTTCAATCACTATCAGTTTGGTTACCATGACGACCAAGGCCCCCTCTCTGAAACCTGCTCTCCCTGAGGCTCCCTTTTGCTGCTGCACTGCTCTGCTGGTTTTCAAACTATTTCCACCCACAAGAGGAGGGTTTGGTTTATTCTGCTTAGCTCAGTTGGTCTCTCCCCAATCCCCATTAGCTGTAGGCTCAGCAAATTTCAGCACATGCCTCCTTAGACATTAAAAACTCTTAATGAAACCAGTGTTGGTGACACCCCTACCAACGATCCTTCTCCCCAGGGACCCCTTCCAGTCCTGCATCCAGGCTCTTTCTCTCTTTCTGGTCCAGCTGGGTTTCATTTTTTCCCTTCCCCGCTGTCCAAGGCTGCCCAGGGCCCAGGTCAACTCAAGACTGCCTCCACCAAAGCTGTGACACAGGAGGCGATAAATGACTTGAAAATGGCTCCCTGAAGATTGACAGGGCTAAAGCTGCAAAAAGATGGAACAAAGAAAAGCTTTGCAGAAGAAAAGTGATTGGAGGAATTCTATGTAAAAATATATTCCCCCCGCCCCTGCCGGCTGACCCCAAAATTTAACCTGGGAAAATTCATTTTTAGGAGCTGGGAAGGCGTGGACTCCTGGTCAAGTACATCTGCCCTCAGGAGAGGTAGAGTTGATTGGCAATCAGCATCTGGGCTGAGTACCTTTCTCAGATGCTTTCCAAGCTCTGGCAGAGCCAGACTTTTAACAGGGCACTGGGGATTTCCGTAGGCGACTGTACAATGCTGTTCCACCAGAGGGCACTGTGGCCCCTCTCCAGAGACTGAAAGGACCTGGGCGAGTAACACTGGAAACCAGAACTAGAAGGTAGTGAGAGCTTTTAAGGGGGCAAAGACGCAGTCAATGACTCTCTAACTGAGCACCCAGTACCAGGCTAACCAACCAAGAACGTGAGCCGGATCGTCCCCAGATTAGGCTGGCTAAAAATAACCAGTTGGACAGCCATGGTTAGATATATGTTTGTGCCTGGAGGAAATTTAAGTGAGGGTTTCCTTCCCATGACAGGGGCCCCCTCTGTTCCTTATCACAAGTTTGGAACCTCATAGCTTGCATAATGCAACGGCTGAGGTGCACTGAGCAATGCGCCCTGGAAAGAGAGCTATGTGGTTTGGGTTGGGACCTGGTGGGAGACCCAGCCTAGAGATGGCCCACAGCATCCTCAGATCCAGAGTCTAGAATTCCCATATGCTTGGACCTGAATTGCAGACCTTCCTATTTGCAAGAAAGTCTCCCACACGACCTGCTCTCCAGGATGCTGCAGGCCAAGGATCGGATGAGGAAGCTGCACCACCAGAAGGGTCTTTGGTCCTAGGTAAATTGGACCAGCCAGTATTCAGAGAGGGTCTTCTGAAATGGCTGCGCATCTGTCTGCTTTCCACTGAAATTGCTGAAGAAGAAAAATTTCTCCTCTACCCTTGTAGGTTCTTCTGGCTGGTCCATTAATCCAACTGATTCGAGACAGATTAATAGGAGAGAGAGAAAAAAAAAAAACATTTAATTTCGTACATACGGGGGCTCTATAAGAATACAAGGGCCCACAGATGGTCAGGTAATTGGGACTTATATTCCATTCTGACCTAAGGAGAAGCGGGGTAGGGGTCCGGGACTTCAAAGGGGAGGAAGGAAATTCACAGGAAGATGGGAAGAGCAAATGTTTGGTAAATGAATGTTTGCCAGGGAAAGACTGCAGACACAATGAGACACAGAGAGAAATGTGATCCCCAGGCCCTGCCAAGCTGCTCACAAGCCCACCGCAACCGGCCCACATTCTCTTGTAGCTATTTCTGGAGATAGAACGCTTCCTGGAACAGACCCTCTGTCTAAATTCTTTTTAGGCAGTTAAGAAGGAGGCAAAAAACTCTCCATGAGCCTTTTGTTTCTTAAAAATAATCCACCTAAAATAATTTTCATGCTACAGAGACATACTTTGGGGCGGAAAAATCCTACTTGTCTACAAAATAGCCAACCGATTCAGAATCACCAGGGAGCTTGTTAAAATGCAGATTCCGGGGTCCCTGACCCCAGATGAGAAGCTCTAGGATTGATGCCCAGGAAGTGGTGTTTTTAACAAGTTTAAGGAGTTTTCTAGGTAACCCTTTCACAATTGTTTGACATCCATTGCACTAAGATTGGCCTTTAATATGACTTAAACTTTTGACCAAGGGGCAACTTTAACTAAAGCGTCTGTAGTGCTGGCAGCCGCAGACCTGCAACTTAATAGCGGGAGCTGCCCAGCCCTGTAGGGTGAAACGGCCCCCTGTTTATGATTGATTTTTGTGGTTGTTTTGTCTGCTTGTTTAATGTTTGATAGTTTATTAAAACATGTATTTAAATATAACCAGTTTACGGAAACAATAGTAAGAAAAGAATGAAACCATTTGCGGAAGGAAAGAAAAAACCAAACCAGGAAGAGAAAGGAGTTCAAAGTAAGGAGGACGGAGGAGACCAAGAACGAGCAGCGGAGGGTCTGAAGGGGAGGGGGGCTAAAAGGGGGGAGGGTCGTGGGGGAGGGGGCGCGGGGGCGAGCTTGCGGAGGGAAAAGTCTATTCTTGAGCAGTTGTCAACAGGACTTCAGAGGTAAGTGAGAGGAGATGATCTTGAAGATGCTTCGCGGTGGGTCAGTCTCAAGAGACTCGAGATGTTTCCTTGAGATACCTTCCGAAGCTTTTTTCTGGATGTTGGGCTGGCATTATATTTGAATGTGAAATCACCCTCAGCTGGCTGCCAGGCACCCCCAATGTATTTGGGCTCCAGGCAGCTGTGAAAAGCACGGAAGTCACACCATTGACCGGTCCAGATTTAAATGCTTTACAGCAGTGGCGGGGCAGGGAAACAAGAGGTGAAGACAGGAGGCGCCCAGAGCTGGAGCTGAGGGCCAGAGGCCCCAAAGCCACACTGAAGCAGTGACACCTTGAGAGGAGTACTGGGGGCACCCACCTTCTAGGGACCCGGTGAGGAGGGGGAGACGGGAGGTGGCGGGGTGGACCACTAGAATAACTACCCTCTTCTCTCTTCGAAGGGGGAGGTTTCTTCAAAGCGGGTGGGGAGAAGAAATGCTGTGCCCAATGGAGGGGGAGTGTATGTACAGGGGTGGGGTGATCTACTCAAGGCTCCAGCTTCTACCCTAAAATACCTAAAATCAAAACATACCTTACCCCAAAGAATTCATTTCCTTCTGACACCTGCTTCTGATTCCCAGGAAAGATTCCTAGTTCTGTTTAACTGGCAGAGTCCTTCTACCTAACTTCCTTCTATTAACTCTTGAACATGGTCTATTTCACAGAAGTCATTTCTTAAGAACTCCTAAGCCTGGCTTGGGCTTTATTCTGCTAAAAGGATACCTGCCCTCAGCCCTGGAGTATATAAAGTTCTTTCCCTGACAGATAATGGAGAGGTGCCCAGCCCAAGATTAATCCTCATTTTAATTTCTCAGAAGGAAAGAAGTGTCATTTCATCCAAACACACACGCAAAGTGCCTGGAGCACAGTGGCTGCTCAGTAAAGCTAAGTCATTCAGTCGTTGCCATTGCCAGAGATGACTGAGAGTTCCTTGCCTTTGACCTGAGTCACCCTAAGTCCTCCCTTACCACCCAGCCCGTCAGCGGCCAGTGGAGCTAAAGTTCCATCGTGCTTCATGCTTCGGCTCAGGCATAGCACAGGTGACCAGCTTCTGACAGGCTGGCCAGAATCCATGACCCCAGAGAGGATCAGGCAGGGGGCTCCCCAAAGAGAACAGTGACCCAGCCACAGCTCAGAGTGGGGAGGACTGATGGGCAAGCCCAGGTGCCTCCCCAAAACACTTAATCACTGAACGGTTTGCCAGCGCTTCATGGCCATAGACAAAATCCCACGGTCCGCCTCGGGTCCCCAGCCCCTGTCACCACCTTCAGTTCTGACCCGTCTAGAGACAATTGCCTCAGGTGTTCTACCCGCAGAATCTGAAGGAGGAACAAGAGGCCTTGAACTCAGTAAGCTTAGTCACTGCAGCTCTCATTTTTACTTGGAAAGAACTGGATTAAGGATTCAAGACTCCTCACCTCGTCCACTGATCTGCCTCTGCCCTTTGATTCCAAAGACAGGACTGGACCCGTCTACGAGCCCCGCTGCCAATTTACACAACAGGTCCGGGCTCTTCATGAGTCCTTCAGAAACCAGCGCCACTGAGAGAGCCGAGGCAGGGCACAGCCTTCAGATGGGCAGATTGCTGTTTTCTGTCATCCATCTGAGGTTCCTTCCTTGTCTGCCAGCTGGATCCCAACGTTGTCTGTGGCCCACCCCAAACCCCTACCCTGCCTTGCATCAGTCTAGAGCTGATCTGTTAGTTCCAGCCCCGCCTTCAGTTTCTGACCTTGACCCAGTCTGGCCAAGGATTGGTGCCCCTCTTCAATATGCCTTCTTCTTAAATACTCCCAAGGAAAAGGCTGCCCACCCCCAAAGATGCAAGAAGGGGAAACCAGGGTCTTTTTATGGCTTCCTTCAAGCTCAGAATTGTAGAGCACCCCTGAGCCCACTAAGCCATGGATTCCATGACCACATGGAATCCTGGGCATGTGTAGAAAGTGAGGAGGGAAATGGGGTTCCATACATCCCACTCCTAAAAACCCCCAGAAAAAAATATTTTTTGTAAATACCAAAATTCTGATAGGACTGTCTATGAAATCAGCTATGACAATAATGAAATGTGAGTCATGGTTCTCTTTGTTCTGAAACTATAAAAAATTCACAATTTTTCATCCTGATAGAAAACAAAAACCTAACTTGTAATCTCATACTATACACGAATATTAACTTAAAATGAATCATAGACCTAGTTGTAACAGGTAAAGTAATAAAGCTTCTAGAAGAAATACAGGAGAAAATATTTGAGACTGTGGTCAGCAGGATGATTTCCCAAAGAGATCTACTCCCTGTCCCCTGGAACCTGTGAATATGCTATATGATATGGCAAAAGAGACTGCAGATGTAATTAAGGTCACAGACTTTAAATTATGGAAAATATCATGGATTATCCAAATGGGCCTCATCTAATCACATGACCCCTTAAAAGCAGAGAACCTTTTCCAGCTGTGGCAGAAAGAAAAATTCGAGATTCCAATCATGAGAAGGATTTCATGGGCTTTTACTGGCTCTGAGAGTTAGGGGGCCTCCACTCAAGGATCAGAGAGAGGCCTCTGGGAGCCATGGGCAGCTCTAGCTGACACCAGTAAGGAAATGGAGACTTGGGTCCTACAACCTCCAGAAACACGATTTTGCCAACAACCTGAATGAACTTGGAAGCAGACTCTTCTCACGCTTCTCAGCCAACCAACACCTTGGTTTTGGCCTTATGAGAAACCAGAGCAGAGCAAACAGCCAAGGAACCCACCCTTTCGACCTATAGAATTGTTAGATAATAAATGTGTTTAGTCTCCTGACACTGAATTCATGGTCATTTGTTATGGCAGTAACAGAAAACTAATAAAGAGAACTTGGTTGAGAAAAAGATGTCTTAGATAAGACATAAAAAACATGAACTGTAAGGGGAAAAGTTGGATAAATTGAACTTCATTAAAATTAAAACCATCTGTTTTTAGAATACACTATTAAGAAAATAAAAATCTTAAAAACCAAACCAAGACTAGAAGAAAATATCTACAAAACACCTGATAAATGACTTGAATCTAGAATATAGGAAGAAATTTTACAACTCTATAATTCAGAAGACAAAACACCCAACTTTTTTAGGTGGGGAGGGCAGGAGATTTGAACAGACACTTGCTTCATCAAAGAAGATTTACAAACGGCAAATAAGCACCTAAAAAGATGTTCAACATCACTAGCTATCAGAGAAATGCAAGTTAAAGCCCCAGTGAGATAACATTACGTACCTCTTACTAGGGCTAAAATTTAAAAGACTGACAATACCAAGAGCAGACAAGGATACAGAGCAACTAGAAATCTCGTGTATGCCTGATGGAAATGCAAAATGGTACAGCCATGCTGAAAAACAGTTTTGTAGTTTTCATAAAATGAAACATATGCTTATCATTTGATCCAGCAACCCTCTCTTAGGTATTGAAATGAAAAATAAGTCCACACAAAGACCTATACATGATGTTCACAGTAACTTTATTTTTAGTGGCCAAAATCCGGAAACAACTCAAATGTCTATCAACAGGTGAATCAGTGAACAAACCGTAGTACATCCATGCACCGTAATGCTACTCGGCAATAAAGAATAATAAACTTCTGATACATGCAACAACGTGGATGAGTCCCAAGAGCATTGTACTAATTTTTAAAAAACCAGACTCAGAAGGCTGGTATATTCATCTGCTAGGATTGTCCGGACAAAATTCCAGACTGGGTGGCTCAAACAACAGAAATTTATTTCTCATGGTTCTGGAGGCTGGAAGTCCAAGATCAAGATCAAGGTGTCAGCAGAGTTGGTTCCTGAGGAGAGCTCTCTCTTTCCGGCTTGATGATACTGTTCCCACATGGCCTTTTCTCTGCGTGTGTGTGTGTGTGTGTGTGTGTAAAAACATTTCCTGATATCTCTTCCTCTTCTGTCCAATGGAACATCAGACATATTCGATTAGGGCCCCACCAACCAATATGACCTTGTTTAACTTTAATTATTTTATTAAGGCCTTATCTCCAAATATAGTCACATTTTAAGCTACCGGGGTTAGGACTTCAATATATGAATTTGAAGAGGACACAATTCAGTCCATCACAGCTGATAATGGTACAATTTCATTTATGTGATACCAATTGTAAATTTCCTTTTAGAAAAGGAAAAACCATAGGAACAAACACGGTTGGTGGTTGTTGGTGGCTGGGTAGAGAAGAGGACTGACTGCCAGGGGGCCCCGTGGAACTTTCTGGGGAGATGGAGTTGTTCTGTCTTGATTGTTGGTGTCATGTGGCTCTATACATTTGTCAAAACTTATTGAATCTGCATTTAAAAGAGGTAAATTTTATTTTACGTAAATTATTCCTCAATAAACCTGACTACGTGATCAAATAGTCTGACCCCCCACCCCAATCCAAGTCAAACCCCACGTTTTGGGTCCACCTGGCACATACGGTCCCCTGAATTGATAATTCTTGTCATTTACATTTTCCAAGGTAACAGTTGTGTTTTCTAGACTTTTTCTGCAAATATCTTTGTAATGGAGGGCCCATTTAAAGGCACGACTCCCAGGAAAAGGCTATATATCATTATAAATCCTTTTCCCTTTAATCAAGTATAATGATTTAGAACAAACTGCCTACTTTCCATTCTCTCCTCCAGACTAATATTTCATTGTCAGAGTAGGTAAGGATAAGAAAAAGAAAGAAAGAGAGAGAGAGAGAGAGAGAGAGAGAGAAAGCATGTGAAAGAGAAAGAGAAAGAAAGAAAGAAAAAAGAAAGAAAGAAAGAAAGAAAGAAAAGGAAAGAGTTGTTGAAAGAAAGAAAGTAAAGAAAGAGAAAGAGAAAGAAAAGAAAGAAAGAAAGAAAAGAAAGAAAGAAAGAAAGAAAGTGTAAAGCCTATCTCATCTTAGAGCATTTGTTTCCCTTTATTTTACCAGAAAGCATTGAATTCTCTTAAGTGAGGACATGGCGTCTGCCACCCTCAGAAGTGCTGACAACAGACTATAGGAAACAAATGAACACTTATCCCAGACTTCTCTGGCACCAGTCACCCTTTCTGGTGCAAAGATGAGCACTTGTCAGCAAGATTAGGAGCAGCTCCTGCCAAGGGTGTTCTCACTGTCATTTACCAGTCCACCCTTGCAGCTTAATGAAATCCAGAGAAAGCCCTAAATTTAAGACTCCTTCATCCCGGCGCTCTAACTAGCTAGCTAAGCCACTGTAAGCAGTCACAGCCCACTGTATTATGTTTATTCTGCCAACTGCCATGGGTGGAGCAGGTGCAGAAAGGCGCTCCTAACTCAGAAAGCCTGTTAATCAGAAGTAATCTTTCAAACGCTTTCCAATGCATTGTTTCTTTTCCTATTTGTCTTTTATGCTACCATAGTTTATTGAATTTCAGAGACCATAGATTGTGAAGAAGGCGGGGAAAAGTTGCAAATGAAACCATGCCACAATGCTTTCTTATTTCTTAGGAATTGCACTGTGTACTTATTCAAAGAACTTTTAAACTTATTGACACGGATTTTTTTTTTTATCTTGTATCATCTATGGGCCCATAAAAAACTATATGCAAAGAGAAGTAGTCAGTTAAGGTATTCCTTAAATTTATTCAGAGTCTAATTTTTCTGAATCACATTTTAAATCAAAGACATCAAGTCTCATGCTTTGTGAGACGATTGTCTTCTCGACCAGGATTGGCAAACTTTTTCTGCAAAGGGCCAAATAATAAGTAAATAAGTAAATAAGTCGGGTTTTACAGGCCATGCACTCACTCAGCTCTGCTGCTGAAGCAGAAGCAGCCATAGACAACACTTAAATGAAGGGGCATGGGTGCGTTTCAAAAAGTCTTTATCAATCCAGGAACTTGAATTTTATATCATTTTCATGTGTTATAAAATATTTTCCTTTTTTTTTTTAACTATTTAAACATATTTTTAAAACCTTGCTTATCTACAGGCTAAGAAAAACAGGTGGTGGACCAGATTTGACCTGTGAGCCACTGTTTGCCAACCCCTGCTCCATGCCATGGGAGCATTAGTAATGCACTGTATATTTTTAAATAACATACTCCAGTCTCCAGAATAGTCTTTGAACAATCTATTTCACAAATTTGGATGCTGGGGGACATTCGTCAGAATAGACTATTATGCTATAATAACGAACAAATCCAACATCTCAGTGGCTTAGAACAACAAAGGTTTATTCCTTACTCATGCAGGTTCCCCTGAAGGTCAGGACTACTCTGCAGAGCAGGTGCCCCCACACAATGACTCACCTTTACTCCTTCATGTGAATTCATGACCCCTTAATTTCAGCAAAGGACGAAAATGTGCAAAATCACTGACCAGCTCTTAAAGGGTTTCCTCCAAAAGTGACAAGTGTCACTTTTCGTTGGCAAAATCAATTACATGGCATGATGGCTTTAAAATGTATCTACCAATTCATGGACATTGCCACCTCCAAAGGTGAAGCCTTATTCCCTTTTCCTTGCAAATAAGCCAGACTTAGTGCCTTGCTGCTAACAAGTAGAACATGGCAGAGGTGGTGCTCTGTGACTTGCAAGGCTACGTGTCTTATTCCATTCAGGCTGCTATAACAAAATACCACACACCTGGTGGCTTGTAAACAACAGAAATTTATTGCTCACAGTTCTGGAGGCTGGAAGCCCAAGATCAGGAGGCCAGCATGGTCAGGAGAGGACCCTTTTCTGGGTCACAGACTTCTTGTTGTATCCTTGCATGTCAGAAGGAGCTAGGGAGCTCTCTGGATCTTCTCTGTTATGGCACTAATCCCTTCACGAGGCCCCCACCCACCTTCACAGCTTAAGCACCACCCAGGGGCTCCACCTGCTAATATCATCACACCAGGCATTAGGATTTCAACATATGAATTTGGAGGAAGACACAAATATTCAGATCATAGCACTAGGTCTTAAAAAGGATACTTTCACCTGGCGCCCATCCCGCGCTCTTTCTCTGTCTCTCTCTCTCAGATAGCTCACTCTTGTGAAGGTTAGCTACCATGTCACAAGACCCTCACCACCCCTTTGAGAGGTCCACGTGTGGCAAGGTCCATGTGGAGAGGAACCAATTCACCAGCCCAGCTCACCAACCAGGTGAATAGACTCTCCAGCCTCAATCGAGCCTTCAGATGATTCCAGCCCCCCAACCTTCAAGTCTTCCAGCTGAGGCCCCAGAAATCAAAGGGCTATGACCTCTCTGAAGCCCCCTCCCCATCACCTCTGTGTCCCATCTGAATTAATGATGCACAGAAACTGAAACAACAAATGATTATTATTGTTTCAAGCCTCTAAGTCTGGGGCGTGATTTGTCATGCAGCAACAAACAGATAACTAGGATATGTGGCCTCACCTAAACTCAAGGTGATCGGGAAATCAAAGTGTCCCACTGATCTAAAGATGGGAGAAACTACTTATTGATAAATGTCCTGATCTTATCAGAGAGAACCGATGAGAAATTTTCAGACAAAAACCATGACTCACATTCTCTCCTCTGATGGTTCATAGACGGTTGTTGTCTGAAACATCAACACCCTTGTCCCAAGATACCACCAGGAAAAACATCCGAGTTCATAGCAATATGTTATTGCCTACACACAGACAATGACACTGAAGCCAGACAGAGATTTTTAAATGACATTGTTGAAAATGCATCTAGTTTTCAGAAATATTAAAATGCAAAAACAATAAGCATCCTGGAACTAACACTATGGCATGTCACCGTTTTTTCAGTCACATGCTCTTCATTTCTGCCTGCACTGATTATTTGCCTTCAACTAGAAGGTCCCAGGCGGTTGGCTTGGAGGTAAAATGAGAATGTGGACAAAAAGCCTTCATACCCAAAGCGAAGCAAGTTGTCTTAGTCCCTTCGGGCTGCTATTAAAACATACCACAGAGTAGGTAACTTAAACAATAGCATTTTTTTCTCACGGTTGAGCCTGGGAAGTCCAAGACCAAGGCAGTGGTGAAAGCCCACTTCCTGGCTCATAGACAGCCATCTTCTCGCTGTGTCCTCACATGACAGAAGGGACGAGGCCTCTTTTATGTGGGCATTACTCCCATTCATGAGAGATCCATCAAATACTATGACATTGGGGATTAGCTTTCAGCCTATGATTTTAGGGCAGACACAAACATTTAGTCTGGGGCACAAATGATTTTTCTGAATTAAACAAATTAATGCCACACAAACTATAGGTATAATAATTACAATAAGGGTCAATCTAACCTTAACTCGTTGAAATATACCAGATTCAATTGGCCAATAATGGTCCTATGCTTGTATATGTTTACATAGAGAAATATAAATTCCTCTACACACACACAGTATATGTAGTATACTTAACCTTAGGTAATGTGTACCCCTATATATTATTGCTAGAAATGAGATTTCCTTTAAAATTAGTCTTTAACAAATCCTTAATAATGAATAGTGGCCTTGCTTATAGTTAACTGGTAACCATCATATGGAAAGAGCAGGACATGATAGGATGTGCGTAGAAAACCACTTGATTCTTTCCCTGGGGCACATTCAAGCCCCATTAGTGGATTTAACCTCTATCTCCCCTTAGATGAACCTTGGGAGATATCTTAGATCTCATACTTTTTGCCTATCACTCCTTCTTTTTGATTGTGGTAAAAAAAAAAAAACACACATAAATTTTGCCATCTTCACCATTTTTAAGTTTACAGTTCAGCGGCGTTAAGTACATCACATTGCTGTGAAATAGGTCTCCAGAATTTTTTTCATCTGAATAAAGTTCTTCCGAAACTCTATACCCATTAACCAACTCCCATTTCCTCCTCCTCTCCAAATGGGTGCCACCATTCTACTTGGTGTTTCTATGAATTTGACTACGTTAGATACCTCATATAAGTGGAGTCAGACAGCATTTGTCTTTTTGAGAGTGGTTGACTTCATTTAGCATAATGTCCTCAAGATTCATTCATGTTCTAGTATGTGATAAGATTTCCTTCTTTTTGAAGGCTGAATAATATTCCATTGTAGGAATAGACCACATTTAGTCTATCTATTCATCCATCGATGAGCATTTGGAGTGCTTTTACCTCTTGGCTATTGTGAATAGTGCTGTGAACATGTGTGAGCAAATCTCTCTTCTAGACCCTGTTTGCAATTCTTTTGGAGATATACCCAGAAATGGGATTGCTGGACCATATGGTAGTCCTATTTTTAACTTTTTTGAGGACAACTCATACTGTTTTCTGTAGCAATTCCACCATTTTACAATCTCACCAAGAATGTGCAAGGGCTCTAATTTCCTCACATCCTCACTAACATTTGTTATTTTCAGTTTTGTTTTATATGTGTGTGTGTGTGTATGTATATATATATATATTTTTTTTCCATCCAAATGGATATGAGGTGTTATCTAATTGTGGTTTTGACTTGTATTTCGTCTTGTCTTTAATAACAAAAGTTCCTTTGGTTATTTTCAGCTCCAAAGAACAATCTCATTCTAGCAAATGTGATAAGCAGAACAGTACCTCCTTTCCAACAAAGATGCCCTAATCCCGGAACCTACGGATATGTTATGATACATTACAACGAGGAATTATGATTGTAGGTGGAATTAAAAGTTTCTAATTAACTTGCCCCCTCCCCCCAGGTTGCCTGTGATTCCTCCAGAGTCAGAAGAGATGGAGGCTGGAAGGAGATGTAAGGGGTAGAAGAGACTACCTGTAAGGAAGGCAGGTGTCGTATGATGTTTGCATCTTCTTGGTTGATTCCCAGTGATGATTCTTTCTCTACTGTCACATCTTGTGGGATCCTCAGAGTCATCTCCTCTTGTCCCTCAGGCAATCCTTGTCTCTGGCCAGCTGCTCCCCATTTCATCTTCAGCTTTGGCAGCCAGTGGTAACCTTCAGCCTCTTTCTGAGAGCTCTTTGGCAGGAAGCCTTTTTGGATGGGTCTTTTCAATAACCCCAAGACCTAATCTTTCCCACAGGTCCTCTTGACACACAAAAAATACTCAGGCCTCCTTTTCTTATGATGGGTATTAGGAATTACTTTTCTATTCTTGCTTTTAGGAATTTTGCCCAAGTTCATTCTTAGTTAATCAACATGTATTTATATGGTCTATCTACATATAAGTCAGAAATAGTTTTATATAATGATCATCCAGTTGCAATTACAGTAGATAAAATCTTCAAAAGAACTTGGGAATTTTGAGATAATTCACATTTTTCTTTAAGGAATTTTATTTCTTAGAGCTATTTGCAAAGTATGTCTTCTCTAACTATTTTCCCCAAACTCCTACCCTTTCTGTCTTTAAATTTAATATCATTGCACCATTTCTATAGAGGAAAAGAATATTTTACAAGAACTTTCAACTAGTTGCAAGTAACTTTAGCCACCTCTTCTTCTCTCCCTTTCCCTTCTACATCTTTCTCAAATTTAAGTTCTCCTAGGAGGGTTGGAGAAACATAGTGGATTGAGAGATATCCCCAGATCTCTCCCCTTGAAGCAACGATAAGCTGAACATCTAAAACTCACCAAAAACACTCAACCTGCACACCAGCACGTCTGAGTGTGGGATCTGCGCATAAGAGCTACCACAACAGTTTCTCAATAAAATATTTCCAAATGAAAAAATAAATAAATAAGTTCCCCCTAGGGATGTAAAGAATTTTCACATCATGATACAGATTATTGCTGATGTCATTCACGACATAAACTATCATTCTAAATACCAGTTTAAACAACTTTTCAATCGAAATTCAGGATATCGAAAGTAAAATTATCTTACAAATGAGAAATTCTCAATAGTTTGCCCTTTGTAGGTCATCTCTGGAGGAAAACATAAGAAACAATAACAGTGGTTGACTGTTAAGAGATTCCAGTTAGAGAGCTGGAAAAATGAAGAAGAGAAAGACTTACTTTTCACTAAATATCATTTTGATCCTTTTGAATTTTATACTATATAGTCTCACTTCAAAAAAATTTAGTTGTAAAATTAATAATTTGCATTTGAAAATAAAAAATGACCATTCTAACACTCAATTAATGTTACAAGTATAAGTTACCTTTTGATTTCAGAAAATAGAGCTTTAAAAGTTTTAAGAATAAGTTGAATTGTGTGTATTGTATCTAGAACTTATAATTGAGTTAAGCTTGGTGATTTTTTTTTTTTTGAGTTTTTCTTCCACTCCGTGCTCTCAGATTGCATAAAATTTCAATGAAAACATAGGGATAGCTCGAGCTTTGTGGGAAGGGAGTTGTGGAAAGGTATATCTCGCTGAGCGATAAGTCTATTTCATCTTTTGTCCAGTGCATGCAATCTACCAGGCATTGTACTGAGTGCCAGAGATAAGGGCAATAAGCCCTGGTGCCTGCCCTGGAGAGAGATTTGCACATTGGAAAAGAGAAAGTGGTGCTTTGAGATCTCAGAGTTGGGGTTGGAGAAAGAGGAAAGCCTTAGACTGAATACCTGGAGAGGAGGCAAGAAGGACTTGAAGTCAAAATAGAGTCTAGACATGATCCAGAAGCCACTAGAATCTGAAAACAAGGAGGGCCTAAGAATGGGAGAGTGTAGTCAAAGCCAAGGATGATGAAGAGGCTCTTTCCACAAGCCAGGTGTCTGCACCCAAGGCAAAGTGGAAAAACAGAGCAAAGTGGAAAACCAAGGCCCAATTTTCCAAGCAACTGGTCCAGCTCTCAGTAATGATGAAACGATCACCCTGGACCAAATCTTAAAGGGAAGGTCCTGACCTCTTGAACTCCTGCAAGGACTTTCTAAGCCTTAGCTTTTCTCATTTATAAATCAGTAACAATAATAGCTGTACTATAAAATTGTCACAAGGATTCAACATAGTATATATAAAATGGTTTGCACAGTGTCAGGAGCATAATAGTTGTCCAATACCTGGGGTCTATTTTGTTGTTGCCTGTAAATAAATGTTGTAATGGTGGATCTCGTGGATTGGGTCATTCGACCCTCATTTCACACTCCTTTTGGGGGAATTTCCTATACTGCTAAGTCTTTGAAGCTAAGAACTACATTTCCCAGACCCCTTTGCTCTCAGGGTCTGGATGCCAGTTAGGTTCCACCAATGAGAGGCAATCATGTAAGAACCTGAAGATGGAACACATTCCTGTTGCTGTTTCTTCTGGCAAACAAAATCACAAAGATATGAGTGGCATGAGGGAGCCGGGACCATGCTGGGAGCAGCTGCTTGACCCCCAGATCACAGCTGCAGTGGTTTGCTCTCAACAAGGTGGTGGCCCCTGATTGATTTCCACTCTTGCAGCCTTTCCAGTGACTTTGTAAGCATCTAATTCCTGTATTAACCTTCTCTGTTTAAAATACCTAGAGTGATCATTCCTGATTCTAGATCTGAATCCTGACTGATTCAGATACGGATGCTTCGTGTAAAGGAATTTCATATATGAACTTCTATGAAAGAATTTACGTCAGACCGCTGCCTCAAACTTGTTTAGATTTAAATGATGGGCTAATTCCCATGTTTAAACGAGTTCAATGTTCTCATAAATGCCATCATCCTCGTTGAGATCTGCTGACATAACACAATTAAAGTTTTCTGAGACCCTAAACGGTTAACATTGTATTTGTATATCGTATTGAAAGGCAGAGTATATTTTTATGACGATCATAACCCATCCATGGTTTTTTTTATACTTCATTTGACTGAGAGGAAAATGGTCCCTGAGAAAGTTTTGCCTCCTGATAACCATTCTTCCTTCCTTTCTTAGTATTAAGAACTCTAACATTTATCTGCAGACACTACTACTGAGCTAAATTTTATTCTCACTCTCCCTTAAAGCCAAGCAAGCCATATGACTAAATTTTGGCCAGTTAGATGTTTAAAAAAAAAAAAAAAAGCGTTTTGTGTAACTTCTAGAAAGTATCTTTTGAAGGAGGATACAGATTGCAACTTTTCGGTACAGAAAATGACAATTGTAGATAATCTCAACCTCGATCAAAGAAATTGGAGAAATCATCTGGAGTCTTCTTTTCAGGGGAGGGGCACACATTCAAAGCATCCAAAAGGAGGGTTTGAAAGACAGACTCTCCATACTCAGCAAATTGCTTTATCCCTTGCTCTTTCCTGTTGCCTGGTGAGTGAATGTGATGGTAGGAGCCCTAACAGCCATCTTGGGTCATGAGGTAGTATACAGATCATGGCGAAGTAAAAGAGAATGAGCCTCTTGCCTGAAGGGGCTGCCACATAGGTCTGGATTGTGTACCTCCAGATTTCTTTTACTTAAGAAAAACATCAACCTCTAACTTTTTAAAGTCACTGTTATTTGGTTGCCAATGGGTTATTACATGTAGCTAAACCTACCCCCTCATTAACATAAGGGGAACAGCCCAATTTCTTCCCTCCACATCCACCATGAACTATTTCTCAGTTTCTAAAAACAAGTGCATTCTCAAAAGCTGCCCAACTACTGAAACACAGCAAGGCACATTGCCAAAAATGTTGGCCTGGGTTTAGAATTAAAGACACAGAATGACTTCACTGAGGAGAAATCAGTGTACAGAGCAGCAAAGTTCGTGAGCCAGATGACTGACTCTGACTTACTTGTATTCGTTTCAAAATTAATTCAAGGTACCAATTTTAGCTTAAGTAAAAGGCAAGATCTCAATGCTAGCCAATGGTCTGTGAGGGCTAGGGTTACTGATTCAAAGTGGCTGAGCTTTTGTTTAAACTGGTCCTCTACTGTTCCTCGAGTGGCCACGCCATAGTTCACAGCACACCCAGTAGTATAATCTGCTCTGCAGCTAGCTCTCTATTCCAGAGCCCATAGATCAGAGGGTTAAAACACTGGGCAAAAGCAAAAACTCCAAAAAGCAAAGAAAGATTTAAAGCAAAGAAAAACACTCCACACATCTTTCCCAAACCGATGAATGCCAGGGTTGGTATTACATGTAGCCCCATCTGCAATAAATGAATAAGGACTGTTTTCTTTGCTTTGATATTTCACCCGTTAAAATGGCCAGCCCGTTTGCCTTCTTGGTATATTAGAAAGTAACTTATAAGAATGACAGACAGAAGAAGGAGAAGGAACACCATACCAATGGCTCTAGCAGGAGTGCCATTCAAAATCACTGGGCAAAGCGGCTCGGCTTTTAACACAGCACCTGGAGAGGAGTTGGTGCCCTCTATGATGAATAAGCAAACATTCTTGAGTATGATGACCATCCAAGTCCCAGCCAGAACTCTGTACTTATCTGAACTTACAAAGGACAGAGATTTCAACGGCCAGCAAACGGCCAGGTAAGTGTTGACAGCCATCAAGGCCAGAGTGAAGAGGATCCTTTCTCCAACACTTAGCTGGACCCCAGACACCACCCAGCAGATCAGCACAGGGCTGCTGTCCAGCAGGGCCCGCATCCCTTGGAAAAACCACCCCCAGGCCACAGTAGGAGGAGATGCACAGCAGATGGTGGCAAAGGAGGATGTATCGGACCTCTTTCCTCAGTTTCGAATTCTGCATCACTATTGCAATAATGATGACAGTGACGAACGTGGCAAAGGAGAAAGTGACCACGTATACAAAGGCCTTCACTGTGGCTTCGAACCTCAGCCAGTCTGAGATGTTGCAGTGCTCAGAAAACACGTTCATGATCTTCAGGGCAACTTGGCCCCTGCAGGAGCAAAGAACAAGGAGGACTCTGTCTTAAAGCTTCTCATGTGGCCTTCCAGCTCTCTGATCTTGTGTACGGTCTCAAGGAACAAGTTGCACTTTTCCAGTATAGAAAATGACAATTTTAGGTAATCTCAACATAGATCAAAGAAATTGGAGAAATTATCTGGGGTCTTTATTTCAGGGGAGGGGCACACATTCAAATCATCTAAAAGGAGGGTTTTAAAGACAGACTCTCCATACTCAGTAAATTGCTTAGAAAATTGGTCAAGGTTTTACTCCATCTTCGTGAGAACGTCCTCAATTCGGAGCATAAAGCACAGCATTGAAAAAGTCAATTGATTAATCACCAAACACTTGTTAATGCTTAGAGCACGCACAGGTCTAGCAAAGAAGTTAGGGCAAGAGCTGGGAGGAAGGCGGAAGTCACTGATGTGATGACTTGAACGCACTTGGGTCCATAAGACAGATTAACAATAATGACAATCATGTGTGACATTTACCGAGTACTTTCTAGAGATCAAAACTGTTCTCAGAGCATATTCTTCACTAATGCTGGAGTATGATTTCTTTTCCACCAAGTGATTTTATTATGCGCTTTTCACAAACAGGGAAACAGAAGCTTAGAGAGGCTCAGTTACCTGCTCAGGGCCATATGGTTATTGCATAGTGGTGCCAGGATTGACTTTGGGAGTACACCTCCAGAGCCCACTCTCTCTGCCACTGCAAGGACATTTATATCAACTGTGAGGCCAAATGAATGCATTCTCTGAGTTCTTCTTTGGCCATTGTCATCTGACCGGCCAACTGAACCCCATTTGTAGGAATATTGCACCTGTTGTTAAGAAGCTGGAAGACAGCACACCCAGAAGGGTGCTGGGACCTCAGGGGTGCTGGTCTATGACCACGAAAAAGGTGACACATGCGTGGCAGCTTCATGAAATCTTCTCAAGCATGTACAGCTACAAATGGTACCCTGAGTGGCAGTCTACAGAACTCCCAAATCACAATATCTTTGTTGTCTCTGTGAAAGTTTGCTGTAGAGATACCAACTGTTGCTTCCCCACCTATACCCCATCCAAGGTCACGAGCCCCCCACGGCCTCGCTGCCTCACTTCCTCATGACCTATAGCATCACCTCCTTCTCCATCAAAGTGGATTGGACCTGGGGTAGAGAGCTGACTCGTGGAAAATCATTCTGTAGACTGTGCTGAATTAATCAATCTCTTACAACTTCAACCCAAGGATTTTCATACAGAGAATGGCGTCCAAACGTGATGTCATGTAAGTAACCTGCCAGTCACGGTGGACTGTAGATAAGTAGACGAAAGAGACAGAGAGACGTAGGAGAGAAGCAGAGACAAGGGAGACCACAAAAGCCCTTGCAAAACAAAAAGAACCACTTTGGCTCCTGAATATCCAGTTCTACTGAGCGGCTCTGCATTTTCTCTCCTTGGGTTCTAAAAATATAACACGCCCTTCGACTATTTGAGCACGCTTAAATGAGTTTCTATTCTTTTTTTCTGTCCCCTAGAGTTCAAAGTATATAAAATGGACCTTGAAAAGGTATAATAAATTTTATTGATTTCCTAAAGGTCATATCACAATGGAGACATAACTACTGCAACTTCCTGAGAATCTAAAATGTCATAGCTCCTTACAAAATCCCTTGCTGAAGGCATAATTTTTTTTTCTGTGTATTGTGTTGTGATCCTTTGTGGAGTGTTTTCCTTGTTCCCGTGGATTTCTTTGCCTTTGTCATGCTGTTGAACTCCAGGCATTTACTTTCTCTACCCTCCAGCTCTCCAGAGAGGGATAGAAATTGTAATGGTCATTGTCATTGTCAAACTCATCATCAAACTTCTTTTAAGCTGCAGATTTTTCAATCTAAATCTTATACAAAAATCCCTCAAGCATCAACAGAAAAGTGCACATCCGTCCACGCTGAATGCTGCTCACTCCCAGAACATACCCCTGTAACCATCCTCAAGGCCCCAGCACAGAAACTGAGGACCCCAGTGAGGACCATACAAAACCCCTGGTAAGTTGGAACGAATACTCGACCCCTGAGCTGGGGGAATCACATGAACTGGGCTCTAGAAGTGCTGCTAAGAAGGACTGTGGATGCTGGATGCTGAAATCATTTCACCTCTCAGGTCCTTGCTTCTTTATGGCACTGCCATGCAGCATCACCAAACGTCACCTCTTTTCTCTCAGTATCTACAGTCATCCTTACTCAGAGGTCAACTCTTAACTTGGGCCTGGAGTCTCTGGGCTTTTACTTTATTCTTGAGAACAGGAAGGTCTTCATCTTATTCCTCACACTGGAGCCATGAATAGAACCCCCGGCTCCCTAGGACAGAGCCTGCCTTCCCTGCCAGGCCCCCTGTCAGGACCCGAAAGCCAAGCCCTGAGCCCCAGACTTAGGGTGGTCCCTGCCTAGATCATCTGACAGCACCTTCCCAAGAGCAATGAGCTGCAAGCTCCCCCGTGGTGATAGCCTCCCTGTCTGTTTGGGCCACCCCCACTCCTGGGCACAGCATTGCCAGATTTGGCCCAGCTCCTGGGCACAGCATTGCCAGATTTGGCCACACCCACTCCTGGGCACAGCATTGCCAGATTTGGCCCAGCTCCTGGGCACAGCATTGCCAGATTTGGCCCAGCTCCCACTCCTGGGCACAGCATTGCCAGATTTGGCCCAGCTCCTGGGCTACACTCTCCACCATTTGATTCCGTGTCGATCCCCACTCCCCATTCTTCCCAGGCATCTTCTGTAGCGTCTCAGCTGGATTCTTCATTCCTGCTCTGCATGACTTTTCCTGCACCCGAATGGGGCCCTCGGTCCCCACACCTGCCTAGTTCATTTGACAGCACCTTCCTGAGAGCAATGAGCTGGGCTCAGCCTATTCTGTTCTAAGACTGGAAACCCCACACTGAACATGAATGTCTGTCATTGTGCTTCCTTCAGAATGAAATGATTGAAGCTGTTCTTTTCTTCCCCCTGAATTACTGCTGCTGCAGCTACGATAAAGGTAAAACCACCAGTACCCCTCCCCCTGGCTCTGAGGTGCTTTCAGGGAACTATTTATTGAGACCAGGCAAGGACTCTTTTCTTTAGTTTTCTAATACATTTAATACATCAATCAATGTGGCACATCGCTTCGTCATTATACTCAACCAATGTCCGTCGATCGAAACGTACAGTGCCTAATCCTGAACGGTGGGGCGAAGGGTAGTAAAGCACAGCTGCTGACATACAGAGAAGCTTCTTGTCCGGCGGAAGATGCAGAATACACTGTAGTTAGATAATAATAACCAAAAACGTCATGTCTAGTTTTACTGATTTACCAAATGGAAAGCTGGGTGTGCTGTAGAGAGTTGTTTAGAAATAGACGGGTCACTGAGGCTGTGAGAGAAAGCTCCTTCGAGGAGACGAGACTCGAACCTGACCTTTCAAGCATGAAAAAATAGAGCAAAGCTGGGTCAACGGTGAGGTGGGGACAGGAGAGAGAGCGACAGATTCCAGGCAACAGAAAACACTGAGAGCCAAGGTAGGACCATACCCAGTATGTCCAGGGGACAAAGAACAGATCGGGTTTGGGTGGACTGAGGGCTTGTTTAGAGGACTAAGGGCAGACGGAGGCCAGGACCAGATTTGGAGGGACTAGATACCACGCCAAGGGTTAAAATTTATCTGGTAGGCAGTAAAGAGCCTCATGTGATTACGGTAGGAGCAGCACATGCCACAGGTTAAGGGCCAACGTGAGATGCCCATCCTTGCTTGCATAATGGCATCTGACAAGAGCTCCGCAGAGCAGGCAGCTGGGCAAAGGAGAAATTTGCACAAAGAACAGGGCTACCATAGCGAGTAGCTTACTTTTCGTACATAATGGAATCTCCAGGGGGGCTGCGAATCTGCAATGAGGGCTAGTATTATCGCCTTTCATTTATTTGCGAGGCCTCAGAAAGATCAGTAATTTATTCAGGATCCTGCAGCCAGAAAGAATCTCCCAATCTCCAAATTTGAATCCCTTCTCAGAGGTATATTTGCATATCAAGAGCTCAGGGCAACCAACTCCACATAACAAAGCCTCAGCTATTCATATTACCTCAAGTTAAGGACGGCCTTTTTCTGGTTCTGAAATTCTAAAACAGGGAATACCTGTTTCCTCCTAGCCCAAAATCTTACTTTGGCTTCAGCTTTGAAATAAAACCCTGGAGCTAAGAGACTTCGGCCAAGAAGCCAAGAAGTTACATCGCATTCACAACCATCCTGATAAAATCTGAATCAGCCACCACCACTCCCTGCAAACACCCCAGGAGGAGGGCTGAGTGGGGCACAGACAAGATCAGTGAAGCACCTGGATCGTCTTCTTAATTTTTGTTCTGCCTCCAATTTCAGACCAACCAGAGAAAGTCAAATATGCACCCCTAACCAGTAGCAGAGGACACCCCACTTCTAGATGGCCGCCTAGATCTTCCCCAGGCCCCCAGCCACCAGTCAGGGCCAACCTGATCCTTCCCTTTTCCCACCAGAAGGCTTTCCCACCCCTCTGCCTACCTTTGAGTCACTACTGAAACACAAGTGGCGACAGCTGACTCCCCTGCTGTAGTGAACTCTGAGCAAACGGCCTTTGCTTTCCTCCTCTGGCTGAGCTTTGTCTTTCCCCATGTCCTTATGTATGTGCCTCCATGACAGGACATCTGCTGGGAGCCATGTCCCAAGGGAGCTGATCGGTTTGTGGGACCCCTCTCTTCCTCTCTGCCCTGTGCCCCTCCTGCTCATGCCAGGGAGTTTGGGCCGAGGGAGGCAGAGTCCTCTCCTAGAAGAACGACTGCCACCTTCGCTTCATCATAAGATCTGGTCCCTGAGCTGGGGGGCGGTTGCCACCTCTCTTACCTCTGAGAGCCCACAAAGCAACCATTCCTGAACAGACACCCCACTTCAGATGAAAATCAAGGGAGCAATGGATGTGCGCTAATGTGGGCGGAGGGCCTGAAAGGGAGCATAAGGAAGAGAGTATGGCGCAGACAAAATATGATCATGGATATAACCACCGTTTGCCGTTCACTGGGGTGGCTCTAGCGAGGCCTGACTTCGGTCCATACAACAAACCTATAAAGCAGGCATTATCATTGTTTCCATTCTTCAGGAAAGAAAACTGAGAGATGAAGGAAGGAAGGAACTCAGCCAGGATTAATTAGCTCATGACAGGGATACCGGAATTGAGACCAGGCAGCCCAAGCCCAGGGCCCACTCTCTAAACCTCTGGGCCAGGTGCCCCCACCGCATGAGGGTTGGTATTTAAGGGCTGCAAAGGGCTCCCCACGCTTCCTCTCAGGGAATTGCTGGGTGATGGTGTGGTCAGGCTTCAAGTCCCGCCCTTCTGATTTCTGAGATGACACATTTTGTTATTGCTGTTTGTTGAGTATTTTCTTAACAGTACCACACCGAAGTGTGTGAATTGAATTCTTTAAAAAAAAAAAAAAAAAGAGAGAGAGAGGCGGGTGGGGGGCACTGAGCAGGTGTTACAGCCTCAATTGTATCTCCCCCAAAGTCATATGTTGAAGCTCTAACCCCTAGAAACTCAGAATATGACTGTATTTGAAGATGAGGCCTTTAAAGAAGTAACTACGGTAAAATGAGGCCATTAGAGGGGCCTTAATCTAATCTGATCGGTGCCCTCGTGTCCTTGTAAGAAGAAGCGATAGGGACATACAGAGAGACCCAAGAGATGAGTGTGCACACAGAAAGGACTATATAAGAGCTAGCATGATCAGCTACAAGCCAAGGAGAGCGGCCTGGGAGGAAACGAACCTGGCCAGCACCTTGAGCTTGGACTTCCGGCCTCCAGAACTGTGAGAAATTAAATTTCTGTTGTTTCGGCCACCCAGTCTGCAGTGTTTTGCTGTGACAGCCCCGGCAGACTGATACAGCAGGGGAAAGCCGCTACCAGCTACACCATGCCTCCAGGTAGCTGGGAATGGTTTCCAGTGCACCCAGCTAGCCTCCCCCAGTACCTAAGCTCACTCAGGAATTTCTGAAGAAGGAAAGGATCTTTGGTCTCTGAGAGGGAGGAGGGCCTTTCCTTTCTGGGCGCTCACAACCAGCGGGGCAAGTGTCTGCTATGGTAGGGCCAGTGACTGATTCACTCTCAACGAGAAGAACTCATCAGCTAAGAACAAACTTCAGAAATGATTTCAAGCACTCAGTGGCTGCTGGCAGAAAACCAACAAGAAGTAGGTACTTCCAGAATGGCTCTTCAAACCCTCCCTGAATGGCCAGACCGTCTTCTCTCCCAAAATAAACACAACCCTTTCTCTTTAAAGGTCCATCCCCTTTGCTCCAATGGTGGCCTTAGGTCGCTGGCATTTTAACGCTTCAGGGAATCTCCCCGTCATGCTCCTCCAACGATGCAGGCAGCGGGGGAGGGAGCCGGAGTTTAGAGCGAGGCACTCCACATCAAGAATAAGCACTTGGCTAAGTATTACCATGGTTGTTAAGCATCGGGAAACAGCTCTCAGGTGAGGCTGAGAACAGGTGAAACTATAAAGCCTCTATAGGTATGTCCTGTGACTTCCAAAGACGGAAATTTACACATTCTTCTAATGAGTGCATTTAACTTTATGAGTGCTGACCTGCCTGCTTTATAAGAGAAATTCTCCAGCTTCGTCTTCTATATTTTTCCCCCGAACAAAATTTTGGTCCGCAGATATTCTACTTCTAAGTACTCAAAGAATTCATCAATCTAGAGACCCACTACTTTGCTTTAATAGAACCTTATCCTTTTCTAAACTATTTAATGCTTAAAAACACATCGTAAAAAAAATAATGTGCAGACGAGTCTTTACTGAACACCTTGACATTCTGAAACACCAGGCTGCCCATGGACAAGGGTGGGGTGAAACAAATCCACGAACCTGGAATATAAATAAATATCCAAGAAGAAAGTATTGGAAAGAAGGTAGCTTGTAAAAATAGTCACAAAGCTCTTTTCATTTTATAAGTTAGATAGATAATGGCAAGTGTGTCTTTTCCAACTTATTCTAGTAACAATTACATCTGTGTGAACAAAGAGACCGCAATTTAACGACACATTTTACTGTCCTACCTGCAGATAGAAATAAGGCATAGGAGTCATCCCAGGATTTCAGAAGACTGTTTCATACTAACTATAATGGTGTCATATGTAACATGACATTTTCCATAAATCTTAAAAACGTAAATACTGAATTTATGCAAAATTATGGTACACTGATTAAAATAAAACAGTCATTCTATTCCACTTGGATGGAGCTCTCTTGGCATGAGACTAACCAAGAAATGAAAGGGGCAGAAATGGACATTTATTTGGCCAGTTGGTGAATTCCAACCACCTATGTGCCCCTGGTATGGATCTAAATGCTGGAGATACAGCGACCATCGCACGCCAAGCCTCTGACATCATGGGGCTCACACATTCCTGAGTCTTCTGACAGATACGTGACAGGTAGTAGACAAATGGCCCTTCTCCCTTTCTCCCTATCTCTCCAGACTCCAAAGTCAAGATGACGTGTATAAACCACAGAAAACCAAGAGCCATCTATATGCTGCTGAGAAAATGATTCATCACCAATACACTTCCCAGAATAGGGGAGGTTTTTGTCTCTGGTCTACTGGTTTTTCTCTAACGAGAGTCCATCTCGTAGCATTTACTTTTGAAATATGCTGAAGCCATTCTAATGCTGCATTACTGCAATTCAGCTAGTTAAAAGTAAATTCACCTGTGTATGACTTTATCATTGTTAAAGCTTACAAAATAATACATGGCAGCCAAATGGTGGGTTTTGTGTTTTGCTAGTAGGCAACCCTCTACTCCACAGAAAACGGTTTTCATTCCCTGCAGTTAAGATAGCTGCCCCATCCTATGCAGCGAGACACACCCTTTCTGCCTCAGCAGGCCACGCCTGGCTTTAGCCATAAATCAGACGCTCATCATCAGTACAAAGGTGGCGAAGGAAAAATCGGCAGATGCCAAGAAGCACTTTGGTTTTCTCTGACTCAGCATTGGAGAGTATTGTATACTTTCTGTCAGGTTTAATTCTACTTCTCCAAATTAAGGTATATTTAATTATAGCTATTCTCACTTAACTTTTTTTATATGCTGTGATTTGTTTCACTGATGGAAAAAAAAAACTTCCTTAATTTTGAAATCTACATGCCATACACATTGCTTGGTTAAATATTTCTATTTTTATTAGATATCTTTGCACCATACATATTATACATGTCATGCAAAGCTGACTTTCTAGAACTCCAAAACGTCTGATTTTAAGTAAATCTTATCATTGAAAGTGAAAATTCACGGCATGCCTTAACCTTTTGCCTGCTCTGAGAACTTTGAGTTAGCACATAACTGATTATTAACTTGAACTTTTACTTAATTATTGTATAATTGATTTCTCTCAATTGTCAGAACCTCTGTATTTATTTATAAAGTTCCTTTGGCAGAGATATAAGCCCACCCATCATAGCAAATTCTCTATTACCATTTGGATGGACTTGGTATTTTTTCTAGAAAAGTCCACTTATACCAAGTTATTAAAGTTCTTGATTATTTTCACTACCATTTATATTTGCCTTTTAGAAAGGGCATAGAATTCAATCATATTTATAGAGAAATGGATATTTCAATACTTATCTTTGTAATTACCTTTAAATATGGCCATTATATTTATTTTTTATTGAATGGACTTATTTACAGATGGACTTATTATAAAATTAGCATCAATGGTATTTTTGCAAATATTGTAACTGTATTTTATATATTTGTAAATGTTATTTGTAACTGTATTTTGTATTTTTCAAAAAAAAAGTCACATTCTAAGTATTGGTGATAAAATTAACTTTGAAAACCCCCGATATATTATCATTAAGTCACTTTTTAATGATCCAAAGTTTTTAATCAGAATTTTAAAATTCAGGCTCATAATCTAATTTCTCCATTTATACATTCAATCATTCATTCATTCAATAAACACATATTGTGCACGTACCTACATGTGTCAGGCACTGTGCTCAATGCTGGGCCTGCAAAGATGAATGAGACATGGCCTCTGTTCTCCAGAAATTTATTTCATTGATGTGGAAGTGGGAACAGGAATGAACACAGGTATAGTTTATGAGACAGATAGCAAAAAAACATGGATCGATTCCACATATTTTGAACTGGAGAAGATGTATGGAAACCACAAACCTTTGGTTCGAAAAAAGGTGAGTTCCTTTCTCCTTTTCCCAAGAAGAGGATCTGGGGAAGGTAGTCTTCCTTCTCTTTGATGAAAATTCAGAGTAGATGTTGAGATGAGTCCCAGGCAGTACAGACATGGGGCCTGCAAAAGTAGCTTCCTGGAAAAAGTAAGGACACCAAAAAGGTCAGTCAGGCTGTTTGAGAAACACAGAGGGAGATCAAGAAGCCTTCTAGAAAAACCTTCAACTGTTTTAGGTGCTGTGGATATGACGTTGAACAAGGCAAGCAAGTCCTTACTTGACTGAAGCTAATGTTCTGGTGGGGTGTGGATGACATTACCAGCAGAAACACACAATGGTTCCTTAAGGCCATCTCATATCCACCTTCTCTCGTGTATTTTCCTCTCCCATGTGTGTTTTCCTACTGAGACCAGAGCGCCCTGACCGCTCAAACTGGAGCATTTCGATCCTTTTGGTAAGTATAGCTCTCACCATGAAACTAAAATTCCAAATCGTTGCTTACCATTACGATAAAATAATTCCAGAGGGCGTGATCAGATAAAATCGAGTTTCTAAAAATGCAGTGCCAAGAACCAATTTCAAGCAGAAATAAAAGAAACAGGATGCTCAGACTGACATGAAAAACTCTTACCTTACTTTTCCAATGAAGGTCTTTTCTGCCAGTGTAAAAATGAGTTCTCTTTTCCAGGAAAAAGCATATGGGAGAACAGCAGGAGATGCTTCATGAATCCTAGGAAGAACTCCCAGCGCCCACCATCGAACAGAAATGAATCAAGGGACATGCCCCGTTTCTCATTTTCCCAGGAACCTGAGCCTTCAGACCTGGGGCCCCTTCAGCAGTGCCCGAAGCTGGGGTCACAGTGTGATTCACAAGGTAGAGGACTGCAGGACCTGAGACAGCCACGGACTCTGCAGTGGCCACTCCCCGAAAGAACACTCAACGCCTTCTCTCCAAGAAAGAAGGGGTCGGTGCCTCCCTTTCCGCACACAGGGTTCCCTCTGCAAAGAGACACATGGTCTCTGCACCTTTTCTGGGGTTCGGACCCATTTCATGGTGTTTAAAGGTGATAAGGAAAAAAAACATATTTTTTCAAGAAAGCTAAAAAGTTTCCCCATCCTAACATAAGGGGAAAATTCCAGCCACTGCAACCACTGGTTTAAAGCCAGATTAGCCTTTAAAGATCTGATTACTTTTGTAAAAATGACCACAATTTCATAACAGAGGCAAGAGTGAGGAAGTTAGAAGCTTCTGCAAAACACAGTTGGTATCATTCTGAAAACTCATAGTTCCTGTTTGCCAACATGTCTGCCTTAAATTCCTCAAGCTACTAATTATAAGTGTTATATACCAGCTTTTCCTCATATTTATAGCCTTCGTTTCTTTTTGAAATAATTTGTTATCAAAAATGTAAAATACAAATAAGCATGAAAAAGAAAATTTAAAACTCCCCATAATCCCACACCCTGAAGACAGCCACTGTTGGAACTCTGGCTATGTCCTTCCAGCCTTATTTCTGTGATGAGGAGGGTGTTAGGATGATCTCTCAACATCCATTCTACCCCACACCATTATGAGAACATCCATGCAATTTTATTAGGATTAACCCCATCTCCAGCTCTGATGTAGGTCCTGATTTGGCTAAACTAAACAATAATCTCATGCCCTTGACACAGTATTTATTTTAGGGACCAACATGAGACCCAGACCTAAGCAAACCAATACAAAGCAGTCCCCTGGCCACCAGGAAAGGCACATGATCAGGATGGTCCAATCAGAGAGAAGCCTAGGATTCGCACGAGAGACTAGGGAAGAGACACCAGTTTCTCTGTGTTTGAACGAAAACGGTCCTGGGAGCTGTTGGCGGCCATCTTGCTATAAGACAAACCATTTTCAGGTGAACGCAGATGGTTCAGAAAGCAAAAAAGATGATATAAAAAGAAATTCAGTTTTTAAAGAAATTTCTGAGCTGCTAAATTAAATTAACTTTAAAATCTGTCTTATGAAGTTTCTAGTTATAAGAACCAATAAATTTGCTTGCTGAAGACAGTTTAAATTGAGTTTTCTGTTTCTTATAACTAAATGCATCCTAAATGATTCATGTAGATGTTTTTATAAAGATATACATGTTGTTTACAACTTCCTATTTAAAAATACATCAGAGCCATTCTTTCTTTTTAAGATAAATACACTTTACAAAATTACTAATTGCTTCAGAGTAGTCCATATGTAGACTAACACTAAATTACTCATCCAACCCCCTACTGTAAGGTATTTACATCATTTCCAGGTTTTTCCATATTATATAAACAATTCTGTGTTGTCTCCTAAATACTAGAGAACATACTTATTTCCTCAGGACACATTTCTAAAGTAGAATTTCTGAGTCAGATTATGTACGTCTTAAAAGGTTTTTGATTCGTATTGTCAAATGGTCCTCTCAAAAGATCGTTTCACTTATATTCCAACAAACAGCACGGGGATGCCCAAAAAACTAAAAATCTCCCTCTGTCCTCCCATTCCAGAACCCTCAACACAGATCAGGGTTCTCTGCCTATATGATAAATGGTATCCCATCGCTATTTAATTTGCATTTTAAAAAATCATATAGAATGCTTAGTGTTTATTTTTTGTATATTTATTTGCTTATTGTATTTCTCCTTTTCCGAATTTCCACTGGCATCCTATTCTCGTTTTAAATTGAAGCACTTGTTTAATTTTTACAGATTTGTGAGAGCCGTTACTAGATGAAGATTATTCGGCATTTGCCTATTATATAGGTTGCAAATCATTTTCACAGTCCATCACATGCCTTTTAATTTACATACTGCATTTTTTTATCCTGAACTTTTAAATTTTAGTTAAATCCGTCCTTCCTTGTCTTGTTTCTGCCCTTTTTGTGTCATTCTCTCACCAGAGAACTCAGTCACCCAGGCTCAGCCTCTGCTCAGACGGTCTGGCATGAAGAGCGACAACACCCATGCTGGGGACACCTGAGATGATGAACCCCGGGTAGGCAGCCTGGGAGTTGTCTGGACCCTGTACCCTGGTTGCTTTTCTCTAGCCTCCTTTGCAGCGAGGCGTGAGTCGTGATTAAATTATGGCAAACGGGATGAGAGCGGATGTGACGTGTGCAATTTCTGGGGTGCGTTCTTTAAAAAAGGAAACGCCCTCCTCTTTGAGTTTCATTCCTTTCTTGGGTTGGACTGGTGGTAAAGATAAGGACGATACCTAGGATGACAGCACAACAAGCTAGGAGGAGCCTGGGTCCCTGACACCATACAAAGTCGTTATCTCCTGGACTGCTTCTAACTGGACTGTTTTGTAACGAGAAATAATACTTCTCTCTTCTGTGAATCACTGTTATTTGGGGTCTTTGTTACAGAGTCAAACCTGTATCTAACTTAAACAGCAACACATGGCCCATTTCACACACACACACACACACACACACACAAACCAGCAGTATACTCTTCAGGTATTGGTGACCCAGTGTCCCCAGGCAGCTGTGTAAAGACTTCAAACCAAATATTTTACTTTCGATCAAATCTTCTGTGCATGTATTGAACTATTTTTCCCCCTATATAACAGTGTACATTAAGTAAAATGTTATTTCATGTTTTTCACTGAAATAAGACCCAGTGGCCAGTCTAACAACAAAGAGGACCATAGGACAGATGGCATTTTCGTGGTTATTTTTATATTTTAAAAGTAAAATAGAGACTTAATTAGTTTTTGAATTAAAGAGAAATCTCACTTTCAAAAAGATATTGCTATATGACTCAGCAATTTCATTCCAAGGTGCATATCCAGGAGAAATGAAAACATATTTCCACACAAAAGCTTGTACAAAAATGTTCATAGCAATATCATGCATAATAGCCAAAAAGGAAAAACTATCCAAATATTCATTAACTGATGAGTAGATAAACAAAGAGGGGCATATCCATACAGTGGAAATTACTCAGCCGCAAAGAGGAATAATATATATTACGACATGTATGAATCTTGAACCCATTATGCCAAGAGAGAGAGGCCAGAAACAAAAGCCTATATGCATGAAATATACAGAATAGGCAAATCTATAGAGACAGAAAGTGGAGTAGTGGTTTCCAGGGGCTTGGGGGAAAGAGAAAATGGGGAGTGACCGCTAATGAGTATGGGGCTTCTTTTTGGGGTGATGAAAATATTCAGCAACTAGATATTGGGGATTGTTGCACAACGCTGGGCAAATACTAAAAACAGTTGACTTGGATGCTTTAAAAAGGTGCATTTATGATATGTGGATTTTGTCTCTATTTTACTTTTACGGACCAGATGTGGAGAGGAATAAAACTTCAGCCCTTTGAAAGACATTTAAAAAAAACTGGAAAGTCAAGCCAGAGCCTGGGAGAAAATATTTTTTTGAAATGTGAATCTGATAAAAGAAAGGTGGCCAAAATATAAAAGAACTCTCGAAACTCAATAATAAGAAAAACAAACAATCCAGTATGAAAAAAAAAATCATAGATTTGAACACTTTACCAAAAAAGATGTAAGAAAGGCTGATGAGCATATGAAAAGATGCGCAACACCATTCGTCATTAGGGAAACAAAAAATAAACTACAATGAGCAACCAGTACACACCGATTTGAAGTCCGAAGTTCCAGGCGGAAAACTGCCACGGAGAGCTAGGAAATATGTGGATCGACTGGAACTGACACACACTGCGGGTGGCCATGTGATACCGTATAATCGGTTTGGAACATCAGTTTGGCAGTTTCTTAAAAAGTTTATACAGTTACCCCATGACCCAGACATTCCATTCCTGAGTATCTAGCCAAGAGAAATAAATATATGCATTCACACAAAAAGCCGTACACGAATGTTCATAGCAGCATTATGCATAATAGCCAAAAAATGGAAACCATCCAAATGTTCATGAACTGATGAATGGATAAACAAATCTTGGTATATTCATATCAAGAATACTACTCAGCAATAGAAAAGAACAGTTATGCTATAGTAATACCCGCTGACATGCACAATATGGGTAAATCTCAAAGTCATTATGCCAAGTGAAAGAAATCAGACACAAAATGATATCAAGTATGTAACTCCATTTAAATGATATTCCGGAAAAGCCAAAACTATAGTGACAGGAGTCTGATCAGTGGGTGCCAAGAGTTAGGAATGGAAGAAGGGATGGCACAAAGCGGTGGAAGGGAACTTTTCTTGTGTTGATGGAATCGTTCTATATCTTGGTCGTGCTGGTGATTGTACAACCGTAAACATTTGTTAAAACTCAGAGAACTATATGCTTCAAAGGGTAGTTTTTTCCTGTATGTAAATTATACCTCGATAAAGCCATCTTTGAAAAAAAAAAATCAACTACGCTATTATTGGAACTTATTTTTTTAATTTTGGGATATTCCTGCAAAGAGGAAGGAAAGCTAGGTACATTTACTTTCTCAAAACTTGCATCTACCATGTTCTAAAACACAATTAAGCACCTATGAACATTCACACATCACCAGCTTGGTAAAAATTTTTAGCAACAGACTACTTACTTTTTTGAGAGAGAAACTAGCTTTGCTAAGATTGTCTCTCCCTGTTCCTGCAACCTGGTCACACTTGTTTTGAGGCTGGCAGCCTGGCTGTTATTCGAGTGGATGTTCTGTTTCAAGTACTTTCCTTCCTTCAGAGGAGGTTACTGTGGGCAATAGTGGATGAAATCAGAGTGATAAAATTAGATCCAATCTGCTCCTATGAGCGGGGCGGCAGGCGGAGTCTGTGCTCTGCCCATACTCTCTCTGATCTTCTCCCATTTCTCCTAGTTGTGTGCTCTCCCTTCCAGCAGCCGCATCTGGAGGACCACCCTCAGGCTGCCCAAATCCACCTGCCTGCCGTACTTGGTAAACCAGATGATTCTGGGAAGAATTCACTCTTCGCTCCCCCTGGAACAATGACTGGCAGATTTAGGAATCAAGAATTCACTCCCTAAGCAATGACTGGCAGATTTAGAAATCAAAATGCCTCAGCTCTTTCGGTGCCTGCTAAAGACAATGCCAACGTGTATCTTACAGCAGTGCTTCTCACGCTTTTATGCTCATGTGAATTGGCTGGGGATGGAATTCAGAGGCAGATTATGCTGCAGGAGGTCTTAGAGTCTCCGAGTCTTAAGCTCCCAGGTGAGACCAATGCTGTCATCCACAGATGCCACTTTCAGCAGCAGAGGTCTCTTCTCAGAGCTCCCCGTAGGATCTACAATAAGACATCTACGCTTCTCATGTAGAGTAAGAGTAAATACCCTCGGAGACAAAACGTAGCCAAGATAAAATAGAGAAGATGTGGTCCCATAGGCAGGCTCTAGGACTCAGCTCCAGAAGCTGCAGAAGCTGCAGAAGCACCCTGATTTAGGAATTTAGCTGGCATTTCTGAGATGGAGGTATATGTGCAGGCTGAAAAGCCTAAGAAATTCCCAGCCCCCCTGGCTACTGAGAGGCAGTGGTCTGCAATCTGTCTTAGAGCTGTGGGGAAGAGGCGGGGGGGGCTGGAGGGGTGAAGGAAGTTGGGGACCATGAGCAAAAAGTGACATCATGAAGGAGACTCTGTGCCTTACAGCAGGAGAGCCGAGATGGATTTTAAACCATTTCCAAAACAGAAAAAGAATTCTGGTGGCAAATAGCAACAGATGAGTGTGGGCAGGAAGACCAGTGTGTCTTTAGGCTCCGTCAGGAGATTGTTTGATTAGGCCACGTCACAGAGTACATGAGGGCCATTTAACCAGTCCACGTGACAGTTCCAGAAAGCAATTACCTGATAAAAGTGTCAAGGTTATGAAGCTGGAAAATGCCCTCTCCTCTGTTCTTCTAAGACACTCTTGAAAACTACTGCTAGAACACTTATTTCTGCCCTTCATTGTCACTCACCAAATATCCAGTGAGTGCCAGGCAATATTTTAGATACTGAGGATCCAAAGATACTCCACATAGAAAAAGTTTTCACATTTCTTATAAATACATAAGAAATGTATCCAATAACTGCTATGTAGAGAATTAAAAGGGGGTGGGATCATAGTGAGGGACTAGGTAGCTACTTCAGAATGAATAGTGAGGGAGGATGTCTTAATACTGCTGTAACAAAATAGTGACTGGCTTATAAACAACAGAAAGTTATTTCTCAGCATTCTAGAGTCTGGGAAGTTTGAGATCAAGGCTCTGGGAGATTTGGTATCAAGTGAGGACTTCCTGGTTCATAAATAATCATCTTCTCTCTGTGACCTCCCATGGTAGGAGGTACGAGGAAGCTCTCAGAGGTCTTCATAAGGGTACTAATCCCATTAATGAGGACCCTGCCTTCATAACCTAATCCCCTCCCAAAGGTCCCCACCTCCAAATATCTTCACTCTGGAGAATAGGTTTTGGCATATGAATGGGAAGCGGGGCACAAACATTCAGTTTCTAACAGAACTTCTCTGAGGAGGTGACATTTAAGCTGAGAATTGACTCACTTCAGCCTGTAAAGCAGGAGGAAGAGCATATTTGATGAAGGCAACAGATAGTGCAAAGGCCCTAAAGCATGAATATACTTGGCAATTTCAAAGAACTGAAAGGTCAGGAGAAAAATTGTTTGCAAAGATATGGGAGACGAGCCAGATTACGTGGGACTTTATGAGCTCGAGTAAAGAGGTTGTTTCTAATTTGATCTGGTTCTATTTTTTTCCCAATATGGTAGCCAGCACTCAACATGGATCCCAATAATCCTAACCTGTTGGTGTTCACATCCATGCATAAGCCCCTCCCACACTGACCTGGAGCTGACTTGCATGAACAATAAAGCGGAAGTGGGGGCCGGTGCATTACTTCTAAGGGTTGGTCAAAAAGACATTGCAGACTTTGTCTTTGGAACTGTTTTGGGGGAAGCTAGCCGCCATATTGTAAGGACACTCAAGCAGTCTCATGGTAAGGCCCATGTGGAAAAGAAAGAACTTGCCAGCGGCAACTTGCCAGCCACATGAGTGGTCTTCCAGTCCTAAGAAAGCCTTTTCAGCTGACTGCAGCCCCTGGCAACATCTGACTGGCAGAATAAGCTAGAACCACCCAACCAGGCTATTTCAAACATATACTTTTTCATGAACTGCTGAAAAGTAAGTTTTAGGACATTTCAGCCCTAAATACTTCGACATGCATCTCCCAAGAATAAGGACCTTCTCCTACATAACCACAATATTAACATGTCTAAAAAAATTAATAGTAATCGCACGATATCATGTAATAGCCAGTCCATAAACCATATTCAGGTTTCCTGGGTCTTCGACAGAAATCTCTCTCAGACTTTGGGTTTAATTGTGATGACAATTCATGAACATGGCTTAAGCAGGAGATTGGCATGGTTCGATACTCCCCTTTAAAAGTTCACCCTGACTTCTGCATGAAGGATAGATTGAGAGTCTATCTTAGTTTCCTGGGGCCACTATAGTAAATAAATACAAACAGAGTGGCACAGAACGACAGGAACTGATTCTCGCATGGTTCTAGAGGACAAAAGAAGGGAATCAGTATTACTGGGCCAAAGTCCAAGTATTGCCTCTTATGGCTTCTGGTGGCTGCAGGCATTCCTTGGCTGGTGACTGCACCACTACAACCTCTGCCTCTGTCATCATGACCTTCTCCTCTTCTCCATTTGTCAAAACTACCTCTCTCTCTCTCTCTCTCATAAAAAAACTGCTTCTGATTGCATTAAGGGCCCACCCTGATAATCCATGTTAATCTCTCCTCTCCAAAGTATTGACTTCATCACATCTGCGAAAGACCTTTTTTCCAAATAAGGTAATATTTCCAGGTTCCAAAGAAAAGCCCCTGATATCTTTGGGGGACATTATTCAGTTTACGACATAGGTCCAGAGTGGAACTGGGAAGACCGTTGGCACCCATTGCTTATGTCCAAGCGAGAGATGTCTATGTTTTGGACCAGGATGGTGGTAACAAAGAAAGAGAGCAGAGGACTGATACAGGGTAAGTTTTTGAGCTCTAACTGCTAATAGACTTGAAAAGGGGAGGTGCGACGTGAGGGGGGAGTGAAAGGGATCAAGAATCCCCCTGGGGGCCTCTCTGGTACCCAGCTAATCTCTACTAATTGGATTGTCACCTCCTTAAGATCCCAAAGCTTTTCTTTTTTTCATTAACCCTGGTACCCAGCCCAGGGCATTTCTTATATTAAGCCAATACAATTATTTAATTGAATTGAAAAGAGGTATGGGGTCCAGAGCATCAATTAGCATTTGCCAGAGTGTAATGACGTACGGAAATGTCAGAAAAACTCTGTTGAGGTTGTTCCTGTCCAGCACCAGTGACTCAGTCTGAACCTTACAACAGAAACTTGTTCTCAGATTAGGGCTCCAGACCTGCCTTCACTCTCTCTGACCAGAGTGGGTACAGCAAGGAACCAGAGAGTCTCTGAAAAGACTCTTACTAACAAGCAAAAAGAATGTGCGTTATCATTTTCTTTTAAATGGTTTTCAGTACCGTTGTCAAATTTAGATTCATCTAGTCTTACTAGGCCAACAGCTAATAAGCTGTGAAAAGCATTGATAAGCATATCATTTCATGGTAACTCAATTTTTAATATAAATGTAACTAAGGGCCTTCATCTAGTTTTGGACCTGAAACAAAGATGTCTAAACTAAAAAAAAAAGAAAAGAAAAAAAAATTATCCTTTGAAGCCAGTAAAACAGTACTCAGCCATAGCCGTATTCTGTGCAAATACAAATGTCAAATATATTTTACTCGCTTTATCCTAATGGGAATGAATCAACTTTTCAAAGACTGCCAGTTACTATAAGTCTATCTTGTTTGCTTTCCTTGGCTCTTATTAAAATAACCCTAAAGAAAGAAATGAGTGCCTATTTCCATTTATTTACCCATTTCAAATACGGATGCCAAAGAGATTTGCTACTTTCAAAACAAATCTCTCTCCCCTGACTTTTCCTTAGCTGGGAAATCTGATCTTTTTTGCCAACCCTTTCCTCCATACAAATATACTTCTTAGTCATATATAAATGATGCATAAGATACTTCTCAGTAAAGAATCCACTTTTCCCCCCACGAGCTCTTACCTGTCTCTCTCAAACAGGTTGCCAAGCACTTGAACTGCTGATTGGGAATATTAAAATGTGATTCATGTATTTCACATAATAAATTTTTTTTGCCCCCCAAAGCAACTACTCAAAACCTCAAAGAAAGAACAGGATGGTTGTTAGGCCAAGCCAAAGGGAGAGAGGGAAGGAAGGGCAGGCAGGCAGCTCAGAGTCGTGTATCAGGAGTTATGCAAAGATTGCATGGCTGTGCCTGCTATCTAGAGTTCCCAGAATCAGATGATGGCCTTCTTGGAGCAGACAATTTCCTGCAGAGGGCTAGTGCGGGAAGAAATAAAGAATAAGTCCTCATCCTTCTGAAAATTTTCCAAAAGACCTTTCAGAAAAATGATCGGATAACCTCTACTCTCATCCAACTCTGATACAGCATCAGGAAAATAAAGATATTAAGCACCATGCAATAGAGAAAATGACAGTGGAAGCCACATTGGAAACAAATGGCATGGCCCTGACATCCAAAACTGTCAATCCAGGGTGTGTCAGATAGTTCATCCGCACCTTCGTTACTCACGGGGGCGGGGCAGGCAATTGAGAAGAGAAAGACTAGGGAACGTGGAGTGGAGGAAACCTCCTTTGAAGGCTTCTCCCTCGTGGGTCATATTTTGGATGTGGCTAGGCTGCCACAGAAGAGAATAGAGTACAGGACCATGCCTGTGGCAGTCCGCATTTTCCAAAGATGGGGATACCTCCCATCCCACCTGCTTTTCTACAATGTGACTTTGCCACTCCTGACGTTGAAAGGCGGGATCCATAGCCTTCCCCACCTCCCCCCCCACCCCTGTCCCCACCCAGAAATCTAGGAGGACTTGTGACTGCTTCAGCCAATAAAGAACGTTTCCACTATGTTCAGGAACACTTGTATTTGGAGCCCTGAGCTGCCGTGTAGAGTCGTCCAGTTAAGCCGAGGCTGCCATGCCGAAGAGGGCTACGTGGAGGTGCCAGCTGTGAGCCCGGCTGCCAGGCAACATCCGCTGTTGGCCATGTGACTGCGCCATCGAGCATGTCCAGCCTGGTTGACATGTGCTTATGTCAATATGAGGAGCCTCAAACCAGAACTGCCCAGCTGAGCCCTTCCTGAGTTCCCGAGCCACCGAATCGTGAGCAAAATGGTTATTTTACACGCTCAGTTTCGGAGTGGTTTGTTACACGGCAGTGGTAAAAGGAGCAGCATGTGAGTATGAGAAACCCTGAAATTACAAAACCTCAGACTCTTTGCTTCCTTTGCCGAATTATTTCTCTTTTACTATTTCACACTCACCATGCACGTGAATCACAGACCATAACGGGACCACCTTCAAAGAGCTAAGGAGTTGGAATGTTGGCGTGCGGTGGCTTCTGCTGCCAAAGGCAGATTTGACTCAGCCCGCCACAAGACTGAATCCCCACATTTTCAAGGTTGGGCTTTGCAAGTGGGTAGACAAAAGGCAAACACCTACGTCCTATGGTTTGAGAAGCAATTACTCCTGAAGTCCCTTTCCTTCTCGCCAACTACCTCTTCCGCTAAAGCGTTTGTAATCCTACCGTTAGAAATGAGCTCTTTGGAATTATCTGACTTTTTAGTTTTCCAATAAAGTCGTAGGGAAAAAAAAAAGAAAGCAAATGCATCTTGACCTAAGAAGAAACCTTCTAGAATAAAGAGCTGGTGAATACTAGGAAGTAAGTACTAAGAACTGGCTTTCCAGCTCAGGCGTTCAGGAATCGGTGACTCGTACGGCAGGTGAAAGGCTTTGGTTGCATCAGGCATTGACAAACTTTGTCTGTAAAGGAGTAAACTAAACTTTTTGGTTTTGTGGGCCAGATAGTCTGTGTTGCAACTGTTCAACTCTGCCATTCTTGATGTTTTATACAGCAAAACATATTTCTTTTTAATATAAATGAATAGGCATTATATTCCAGAAAAACTCGATTTCCCAAAAATAGGTGTCAAGCTAGATTTGGCCCAAATCGCTGACCCCTGGCTTAGATCATCTCCAACACCTTTTTCAACTCTCGGATTCACTGATAAGTTGATGTTCAATATGCCAACACCCCCAATAGTGGTTTTGTTTTTTTTTTTTTAAACACTTTGAACTTGAGCCTGGTAATAGTTTTAGATCCAGACCCATGTGAATGGACACAGGTGGGCTCCAGGGATGGCTGGGGGAGGTCAGTGTGAAGAGCAGCGGGGAAAGGGCTGCTGAAAACCCTGGTCCTCTTGACCATCAGAGTGTAGATGACCTAAAATCAGAGAGGGTTTTTGCACGGCCAGCTTCTGCTGGAGCCCACCCCGCCCCCCGCAGCCCTACCCCCACCAGCAAACAGAGCAGGAACAGGAGGAGTGCTTCTTGCTTCAACCACCCACATGTTGAAATGAATAACATTAAAGCACATTCATAGCAAGAGCGGAGGAAAAGTCAATTTCATCATCCCAGTGGTGAGGCAAGTTGGAAGCCAAGCCTGCCAGTCCCTGGAGTAGCAGCCTCCATTCGACAAGGACCTGCCGTCTAAGAGGCACGGAGGAGAAGGGGTAAGATGGGTTAATAACGAGGGGAAAAAATAAATAAATAAACTAAGAGAATTTCAGTATTCTTTTTCCTTTCCCTTTTTTCATTCTTTCCATTTATGGCCTTCATTTTATGCCATTCTGAACCGAGTACATTTCGTAGAAATTGTCCAAGGAGAACTGGGCATTTTAGGGAAAATGAGATCTCAGGACGGAAGGGAGCTGTAACCACAAGGGTGTCATGCACTTGTCAGAAACTCGAGAGAACCTTGTTCCCAGAGTGCTCGGTCTCAGGAGGCTCCTCCTGAGTCATGCTGGACCATCTTCTGCTGCCACTTCAGGCACCACCACCCTGTAGACTCTGCCACACAGCCATTCACCCCCTCCACTGCCCCCGGGCCTCAGTCAGCACTCAGACCCTGAGAAATTGGTCCTAGTGACCTCCCCTGTGGGTTGATTCCTTTGGTGGATTTCTCCTTCCACTGCAGTGGCCTCACAACCCCACTGAGAAGCTCTGGACCCCCAGACCTCCAGATGGGAGAATGACATGGCACCTGCTCCCCCAGCTGCCTGCTGTGTGGCTCTGCAAGACCAGAGCCCCGTGTGCTCCCCTGAGAAGAGAAAGCACAGAAGAGAGCTTGTCTGGGCTTAGTCATCAGAGTTTTCACCGTTGTCTCCCCTCTTTCTGTTTATCCTACTGTAAGGAAACGGGAGACGGAGGCATGCACACACCTGGCTGAAGCATGTCCATGTGGGGGTACACAGGCCTCCCCTGCCTTCTGTGTAACGCAGCATGTAGACGACCTTATCAGAATGTTTACGCATGGCGGACTCTCAAAGAGTATGAATTGGTAGGGAATGGTTTAACCTAGTACTTTCAAAACTCTAAATGCATGATATAGAATAATAGACAATTTGTTCAGCATTCTTAGGTATTCCAGGAGTGATATTCAAATTATGTCATATCTGGTAAGGCCAAGTTACCCACCCATCAGAATGGACCTAGCCATGGCAGGGGGCCAGGATTTTGTACTGGGGGGTCAGGAAGCAGCTGTTTTCCTATTTACTAACTGCAATAGAAATGTGTCCGCTTTTGAACACCCTGAATGGCCATGCTGGGAACACCAGCCAAACGTGAGCCTTGCTGTCCCCCAAAACGGACTGGAAGGCAAATGTACCACTGAGACCAGTAATTAAGCAATAATTGCCCAGTACATGAAGAACCACTTAAGAAGGATAAAGGTACCGAGCTGTTTTCAGCCTCAGTGCCTGACTCGCAACAGAGCTCTGAGCACAGGCGCCTCAGGCTCAGAGTCCACAGCGTGGCCAGGCTCAGCAGACGCCACATAGACTAAGTTTGTCTTGGCAGCTCCTTTATCTCTGCCCACTCCGTGCACACTCACTCTCCCCTGGCCTCGGCCTCCTTCACCCCCGGGTGCTCTGTCCAGGTGTCGTTCCCTGAAATGCCTCCATCGCACCAAGAAGCAGCTCATGCTCTTTGTACTTTCATCCTCGAACGGAATCCAAGGAAGGTGATGTTTAAGGAAGGAAAGCTTGATACTGCACTGTGTAGTTGGGGAAGGGTGTTAATTCTCTCTCTTATGCATAAGGTCAACCCCGAGTCCCGTGAATACATCCTAAATGGGCTCTGTGGGATTGAGTCATTTTGGCGGGGAAGGGGGGAGATTGAGTCAGTTAAATAAGAGGGGCGCCTCTCTGGCCGTGCCCCCTTCTTTGTCCCACAAAGCAGCTACCTCACCCCACCTGGACACCCGATTGGTGAGAGCCAGGTCAGTTGGTGGGACCGTGAGACCAGGCTGGAAACAAGTGTCTGAACTTAAGGATTGCCCCATCAGAACCCAGCCATGACCAGAGATTAAGGAAGCCCACAGCATGTGAGATGGAGGGGTTGGTGGAGGTGGGGGGCAGTGAAGAGGTCCTGTCTCAAAAGGTCCTTTTCCTACCTACCTTCTGTCAGATACCCAAAGTCCATCGACTCGTAAGAGCTTCTCAAGATTCCAGAAACAATGAGATAAACACAGCCCTTGAGGAAATATCGTAACTCATTGTTCATTCATCTATTCATCTTTCCCACATGTTGGAGCATTGGGACTATGAGAGATATCTATAATTTGTATTGCTTAAGAGTGATCAAAATACATCTCGAAGCCTCCAAGTCCATCTCCATCATATCGTCTTGTGTTCTCACTAATCACTTCTCTGCCTTTATCTCTCTGAAGTTAGGTCATCTATTTGTTTACTAGTCTGCTTGTCTCCTTTCTCTCTGCCTCTAACATGAACTTCACGAGGGTAAAGACTGATCTGACCCATCACTGTAATCCCACTGCCCAGAACAGTGTCTATCACATAACAGTGTTCCAAGAATATTTTGTTGAACAAATCAGATTAGGATGATGATGGCGATGATGATGATGATGATGATATGATGATGATGATGGCAGTGAAGATAGCTAACACAATGAGTAGCTTCTCTGTGCCAGGCACTATTTTGATCTCTTTGCACATATTGCTTTATTTAATCCTCACGACAATGAGGCAGGTGCTATTATTATTCACATTTACTCAGAAAACCGAAACCAGAAATGTTAAGTAAAATGCCTAAGGTCACACAGCCAGGGAATGGCAGAGTCAGACTTCAAACTTAGAGTCCATGGTCATAACCACTTCATCACACTCCCCTGCAAAGATGAATGAGACAGATCTGGTCCCTTAAAGAAAAACTCTAGTGAGGAACATGAAACGCAAGATGCTGGCTATGCCACAAGCTAGACCGTGACAATGCCACAAAAAGGCATAAACCAAGCAGTGGGTTTGTGGGAGAAAAAGGGGTTTTATGGAAAGTCACCTCACAGGGAGATCCGATCATAAACTTCTAACTAGGCAGGTCATGATGGGTAGCCACACCTCAGGCCTATAAGCTATAATTTCCCTAGTAAATTGTTAATCTTTGCCTTAAACAAACCTTGCCAGTTGTTTTTATGTACCTAGATTAATGCACCTTTGAACTGCCTCTTTTCAGACCCAGAAGCCTAACCAACCTCAAGATAGTTTATAATCTTGTTCACGATCCTGTAATCCAACCCTTGCCTTGCTTTCTCCCATCTTCAGATAATCTTCTTTATATTCCCTTCTTCATTTTAAGAGCAGAAATGAAAACACAAAACTGTCTTTCTCTAGAGCATTTGAGATCTTGCTTCCCGACAACTGTCATCAGTATGGCTCCAATTCTGATATGAATGATAAATTACGTGGACAGGTTAGTTCAAGGGGTACCGAGAACATCCCTACTGAGCGACAGAATAGGGTCAAGGTGTCCTTGAGGTGTGCAGAGGACCAACAAGAAGTGATGGGGGAGAAGTGAACTGAATGACAAAGGGCACACACGTAGAAAAATGTAAGGCCATGTGTGGACACTGGGGTGAGGAAAGGCAGGAGAGTCCAGTCTGGCTGGAGCCCAGGACGCGCAGAGGCCCAGGAGTAAATGGTGGGGGCTAAGGCTGAAAGAGGAGTACAAGGTCGGGTGTGGGTCCTTCAAGTGGAAGGCTCGATTTGACAGGGGTGTAACATGATCTGAGACAGGCTTCGGAAACGAATACTGGTCACTCAGACACTGGGGGCCAAGGAGGTGGCAGTTCGGCCTGAGGATGAGAAATATAATTTCCAATAGTCTCAGGTAAAGGGTGTGGGAGAGCCACCTGGACACGATTAGAGAACCAGCGGACCTCAGAGATTCGATGGGCAAGAAGCCATCTGGAGAGCAACAAACAGCAGGAGGCGAGGGATGAGCCACTGAACTGGGAGTGAGTTGTGCTCCGAAGGCCCTTAATTTGCTTGACAACTTTTCTCTGGACTGTTTCTCTTCATAAATGTCTTTTAAAGTCCGAGCCTCAGGCCTTCATACTGAGACTCTTTCCTTCTGCTCCACCCCTGTTCAAGAAATGGCTCCCTGCAAATTTCATCTTCTCTGAGCTTCTCCCCACGGCTGGTTAAAATGCCCTGCAGCAAACTTCAAGACAGGTGTTCACCCTTCCCATTCTCCAGGTGGAGCTTTTCTTAAAAAAAAAAAAAAAAGATGAGCCATGGTTCGTGGTTCCTATTGAACAAGTAAAAAAGATGTTTTCCCACAGTCACTGTTTTGCTGTCAGCAATTAGAGAAAAAATCTGATTTTCAGATCTAGAAAGAGAAAGGACAAGACCAACAAACCAGAGGATGCTCCCCAAGGCCCCCTGGGAACAGAGCAGACCCTCCGACACACCCAGGAGCAAAGAGTGTGACTCACCCAGGCCTGCCCCGTGCCTTCCTGAAGGTCACTCTGGGCCTGGGGTCTCCTACGATCAGTCACGCAAGAGAGCCATGGACACCACTATAATATGAGACACGCCGACCATGTGTGATTCGGGGTCCTCAACCTGGCTCAAAGAACACATTCTAGATCATGCAATGGAAAATCACAGAAAATTCCGGAAAGCCTGGCTGGGCCCAGCTGCTCAAACCAGGGCATCGTCTCTTCGTTTCTCCAGCTCTGGGCTCTGTTCTCCTTATGCTGACTTTAACCTTAGATAGTGTGGCCCCCTGAGCTCCACGAGGTAGCAAAAGCTCCCTACCTAGCCTACCCCACCCCCGGCAGTTTGAGCCTTAGGTCCTACCAGCTTTGCAAGTCCAGCCAAGTACGCCTCTTTCCCGACAGTTACAGCCAAAGGTCTGGGACTGGGGTGGTTACTACAGTTTGGGTCATAAGCCCATTTCTAAGCCAATTTCTATGATGAGAGAGCAAGGATCCCCTCCCCTCCCACCATAGGGTGGGCAGAGATCCTGTAAAAGCAGCTCACCACTCACCAGAGGTAGTCACTTGGGGGACCCTGGGCTGCAGTTAGCAGAAGAGGAGGAAGGATGCTGGGCAGGTGAGGGCAGCAGAGGCGCTCTCCAGAGTGCCAGAGGTGCACAGACTAGGGATACCAGCCCAAGAAAAAAGCCCGTGCAAACGCAGCGACATGAACTGAGGAAAATCTGCTTAGGCTGCAGTACCGACGGCACGATGTAGTAAACGACCCTAGAAAATCAGCTGAGGTCGAATCACGCAGACTTTTAAACAGCTGGTTAGGGAAATTGGAACACCTGTTTTTCAAGCCAACTGTGGCCTGCAGGAACCAGGTGGAGTGTCCCATGAGTTTTTTGTTTTGTTTTTTTCTCTCTAGAAAAGTGTACCCAACCAGAGGCAGGATGTCCAATGGTGGAGTGCAGATAGCCTACAGCCAGAGCGCCTTGATCCAAACCCCAGCTGTGTCAACCTGGCAAGTTCTTTAACCTGTCTGTGCCTCTGTTTACTCACCTGTAAATGAGAAAATAATAGTATCTCTGCCGTGGAGGTGATGTGAGGACTGAATAAAACAGTACATCGTGGTCTGAAAATACTGCCAGGCTCACTGTACGCCCTGCGATGACGCTCGTTAGCCAGCGGCACCGCCTCCCATCACGTGACCTTCTTAATGATCGCGACGGCCTTGCAATTCCATCGTGTAACCAGCTTCTTAAAACTCAGTCAGCTTAGCCCGCGTAGGTTTAGACTTCCTTCCTATGGTCCTTTGTTGGAAAGCCGATTAAAAGTTCTGCCTTCGTGAGCAGGGAAGAATGTGCCAAAGGGTGTGTTCTGCTGTTTATGATTGGGTAAAAAAACACAACACAACTTTTTCATCGATTACCCTCAAAACATCATCATCTGCAAATCGTTCTTCTTGGGCCCATTGAGCTTCTCCAGGGAAGGTTCTCCCAGCCTCCTTTTTGGGAAATAGAAACCGATTGATGGGGTCTGGGCAGCAGGACAAGTGAAAGGCGCTGGAGGCGGGGGACGGGTCTCACCATCCAGTGAGCAGACTTCATCTAGTCCTCCAGCTCACTGTCTGGATGCACAGCCCCACCTCCTGCCCTGCTTGATATCGGAATCTGAACCCCCTCTAGGTCAATTTCTCCAGAAAATAAACCCACTTTCGGATTGGAGATGGACAGTGGCTTGGAACATTGTTCTGGTGCAACTGGTCTGGCGTGTGTTTTGACCATCTGGAATTTTTTTTAACTCCCTAGATGGTTCTAACATTCAGCCAAGGCTTGGAACCACTGCCTAAAAGTAACGGATGCGAAATGTCCATTATTTCACACCATCTTGCTAAACAATTATTTACTTATAATTTTCTTAAATGAAATCAGCTTTCAACTTAAGTTTTCTTTTAAAGGGAAGCGTCATATCACTAGCGTAAATGAAAAGCGAGTCTACCACTTGTCAGGACCGACCTGGATGTGTAAAAGAACAAAGCCACCCTCTGCCCGCTCCCCTCGGCCTCCTTACTCTACAACACTTGACCCCACCTGAAAAGTCGCATACTTTATTCTCCCGTAGAATGCATGCTCCTTGAGTGCAGCGGCTCCTGTCAGCTTTGTCCCGGCACATGGTAAGCGCCCAGTTAACTATCGTTAAATAAGTGAATAAATGGCAGAAGCCACAAATAAGTAAATGAAAACAAAAACAAGGTTATTAAATCGAAACCTCTAAGCCTGCTCTCTTCCATAATAAATTAAAGAGACCATTCGACTCCTTGACTATTTATTCAAAAGACTCAAAAAGAATTGGGCAGGCCTGTGTCTATTACCAATTTAGATGTTGAGATATTGACTCAGATCATTCTGACAGACACTCCTGATACCCAAGAAGCACATCTTCCTGTTTTTGCAGCCAGCACAGCCTGTAGACACAAGGCCTCTCTCACTTCTCTCAGTAATACAAGCTGAGGAGAGCCAAACAATTTTTTCTTCCCTCCCATTGGCAAGCCTCTCTCCATGGAGGTTTAAAGCCACGCGAAGCACATTTCTTGTAGCTAGCGTGTGTGTGTGTGTGTGTGTGTGTGTGTGTGTGTGTGTGTCAGCACATGTACCCTAAGACCCCACTGTGTTTTAAGCGGGTAGGACCCCAGGCTAGTTGGATATCCCTGTAAAATGCTGGCCTTGACCACGATGAGCTATAGTTAACTGTGTTTTATGTCGGAACAGCCAAGTAACCCTGGTAACCTCAATCATTCAGTCCGCTCACCCCAAGGTGAAAGTCATCGAGGATGGGGTTCAGGACTCAGCCATCCCTGCATGACGAAGGTTTTGCAAGACAGTTCTCTTGCCCTTATCTGGCCATCTTAGCCAGACAAGGAGTTCACCTTCCACCATCCAAACGTACTAAACTGAGGTCCATAAAAGAGGCATGGAGAGAGGTAGAGAGGGCAGGAGGAACCAACAAGAATGGAGAGATGCTAAGTCTGAGCCAAGGAAACCCTTTGTAGCTTTCCTATATTTTCTGGCACTGTGTAAGATCCCAAACCAAAGGCTGGGAAACAGGAAAAGAAAAAGCAGTGTGATTAGCCACCATTTCCTGCAACATTGTTAACGAAAGCCACGAGAGCACTGTCTGATACTATGGAATGACACAACAAAAAGACTCAGAAAATCACAGCGAACACTTATGTCGTACTATGTGTCAGGCAGTGTTCTAAGGACTTTACATGTTCCTTTGTTTGTTTGGTTGTTATTTATGCCTACAGTACCCAGTCTTCCTAGGTAGTTTCTCATCCAAGTACAGACCCGGCTCACCCCTGCTTAGCTTCCAAGGTCAGACATTGAGCTTATTCAGGGTGGCATGGCCATAGACAATGGACTGTGGCTCCACTGGGGCATAAACCCAGGACCTTCCGCGTGTAAAGCAGACATGCTAACTGCTACACTAGGGAACCATGTCCTAAGGACTTTACGTTTTTCAAATTCTTCTTTACTTCTAAACACTTCGGTGAGCATATCCTAAAAACGAGGAAATTCCCTCACATAATTAAGGTAAGAATTTTCAAAATCAAAAGTTCAACAAAGTTATAATACTATTACCTAATCTCCAGACCTGAATCAATAAGATTTAGGTCACTGTCCAACTAAAAGCAACCCAGAACCATGTGTGGCATTGTGTGGTCATTTCTCTCACCTCCTTTAATTTGCCCCATTCCTGAATCTTCCTTTGTCTTCCTGAATCTTCCTTTGTCTTTCATGATGCTGACCTTCTTGAAGGGGACAGGCATTATTTTTTAGGATGTCCCTTAATTCAGGTTTGTCTGATGCTTCCTCGCAGTTAGAAGGGACGCTGTGTTTTTCTCTGTGCATCACACTGGAAGGGCACTGTCAATTAATTTTTTAGACTCTAAGTCATTTACACCTGACAATAACCCAGGAGGTGTATGATGTTCCTCTTCCTTCTTCTTCTTCTTATTTTACAGAAGACAATGCTGAGATGTAGAGATGCTAAGTAACCTCATTAGGAGGTGACATAGGTGGTGAACGTTGGCATTTTAATCTAGTCATGGAGGCTCCAGGGCAGATGCTCTCAGCCACTAATTTATGTTGCCTCTCGAAAGGGCCCTGCAGTAAGGCAGTTTTTGCTCCAAAGTGGAATGGGTTTGGATGACACCATTATCAATACTTGAGAAACAAGTCCCCTCGTTTTATGCCGAGCATGGCACTTTTCATGCATTATCTTCTTTAATCCTCACGATAACCATTCGATGCAGCACTGTCATCGTATGCACCCCAGGGCTCACGACCAGGCCACACAGATGCAGAAGGGAGGAGCAGGGCTTCCAGCTCAGGCCTGATCGACACCTCACTACCTGAGCCTAAGCACTGTGCACTCTCAGCCTCTGCCACACAGGCTCCGCTGCTTCACAACCAGAAAGAGGCCAGCTCCTGATTTTCATAATCACTGGTTACACAGTTCCTAAGAGTTTCCTAATGCTGGCCTTTGTCCTTCGTAATACACTGAAATCGTCTGGTCCTCTCTTGCAGAGGAGCCAAGGTAAGTGGCCCAGCTGAGGAACTCGCCCGGTGAGGGAGGTCACAGAAACAGCCTGGCGCTGGAAGATCCACTGCGGTCTCAGAGAAGGCGCCAAAGTCCAACTTGTCATCAAGTTGAAGAGAAAAACTGGGGACTCGGGACCCAAGGCCAAGTCAACGTGAGCAAGAGTCAGGTAGAAAACAGAAGGGAGGGAGGCCCAAGGTCAAGGGCAGGACAGAGCAGAGGTTTAAGAACATGGCTGCGACAAGGTAGAAGAGTTGCAGCCCGTTCTGATTGACCTCTGGCTATTAGGTTTCCTAGGTTTGTCTGTCCTACTTAAGAGTATAAGACACCCATCAAAAACGATCTTAAAAAAAAAGAGAGAGAATCGTAGAAAAGAGAACCATCTTCCTCCTATGTAAAATCAAAGAACCCGTCTACTGATTCTCCTGCAACAGCTTGTATTGATTTTACCAGGTAATGATTGTCCCACAAGCAGAGAAGGTCAAAGTGCCCCCCTCCACACTCTTTTCCTCTTCGATTTACAGCATCCGTATCTCATCTCTTCAACTGGTTTCCTCAGAAGCATTTGCTCTGCCAGAAACCCACACTGTGGTCATGCCTGACGAGAGAGGGTGCTAGATCATTGCCTTCCGTGTGCACAGAGGCCCAGACTAAGTCTTATTTATTGATGACATTCTCAAAACGTATGACGCAGAGTTGACTTTTGAACACTGCCCATGGATGTTTGGTACCAACGGTCCATTTACGGATACTCAAACACGTTTAGAATGGCATACGTTACAAGTGTGTTCTGCTTCGGGGGAAATAATAAAGTTTAAATCCAAACCTATAAAACAGAAAGGTTAGTAAATAAATATATCAGTACATGAGGGTTCACCAGGCACTTCCATTAGTGAATACCCTGAGAGCATTTAAAATTATATTTGATCTACATGCAACTTTTCAAGAAAATGGCTATTAAATTTTTTAAAAAAAGAAAAACCTGTAGCTGCAGGAAAAAGTTTTAATGATTTGCTAACATCACTGATTTCATAAAAGTTAAAAAATAATTTATAATATTAACCAACAAAACTATAATACAACCCCCATGAACCAAGCCTTATTTCTTCAAGACATATGAGTGAGAAAGTTTTTAATTTCCCAGTTAGTGATTTCTGCTCTTATGAAATCGGATGCTATGACATGAGGATACTAGGTTTGTTTGTTTGTTTGTTTTTTATCAGAAAGTAAAATGTAGAAAACTCGGAAGACTAATGTAAAGATAGAAAGAGAGATTTTGCCATGTATCTATTTACCCTTGATCTGTTCTTTGAATTTGAATTCATGGTAAATGTAAGCTCGAAACTACCTGGGACAGAAGTTTAGTTCATGCTTCGAGATAAAGTCTGAGAAGGTCCTAGTCCAGGAAGAAAACTCGGACCTGTAGTGCCTGGAATTTCACTCATGTCCTTGCTTGGAACATCCCTAAGGAAAAGCAAATGGTCTTCTCACGTAATCATGAACCGGACCTGCAGGAAAACATGAGGGCTCTGTCGCAGCATGCCCATCAGACAGGTATGTCCGGGCAATGAGACAAATGGAAAGGTCGCATGAACTGCAAAGCAGGAGATAGCCTGATGGACTTAAAAATAGTTAGGCTTTTCTACTGATATGCATTAGACACTAGCTTAACTGGGACATCACAGTCATGTTTGCATCGATATTAATGCTTAAGATGAGGCTAAGGAAGATATTGTATCTTGGACTTCAGGTACAAAGAAATGGATTCAACATTATGATTAGATCATAACCTATTCTCAGCACTGGTTCATATATGGTCCCCTCTAGTCAGTTTTTTTGGGGGGGAGGGGATGTTAATTTGTTTTGTTTTGTTTTATTTTATTTTGTTGCTATTCAATGGTTATTAGGATATTCGCAGACTGGCCTAACCATCACCAAAATCACTTTTTTAGAACATTTTCATCACCCCAAACAGGCTCTGTACCCGTTAGCAGTCATTTTCTATTCTCTTCCCATCATCCCCAGCCCTAGGCAACCGCTGATCTACTTCTGTCTCTAGGGATGTGCCTCTTCTAAACATTTCATATAAATGGAATCATGCGCTGTGTAGTCTTTTCTGACTGACCTCTTTTACTTACTATAATGTTTTCGAGACTCATCTGTGTCGTAGCATAGATAAGACAATTGATTTATCAAAAAAGCCGCCTCCAGGAAATGAAATCAGTATCTCAAAGAGATGGCTACACCTCCATGTTCGTTGAAGTATTATTTACCAAGCCAAAAGATGGAAAAAACTAAATGTTTGTCAATGGATAAATGGCTAAAGGAAATGTGGTGTACACATACAACGGACTATTATTCAATCACAAAAAAAAAAAAAAAAGAAGAAAATCCTGCCATTTGGGACAATATGGATGAAATTGGACATTACGTTAAGTGAAATAAGTCAGATAGAGAAAGTAAAATATTGGATGATCTCACTTATATGTAAATTTTTTTTTTTTTTAAATAAAAAAGTCAAACTCATTGAAACTAAGAGTTGAATGGTTTGTTGCCAGAAGCTGAGGGGTGGGGGAAATGGGAACTTATAGGTACAAACTTTCAGTTATAAGCTGAATAAGTTCTGGGGATTTAACGTGCAGTTGGTGGCTGGAGTTAACAGCAGCGTACTGCATACCTGAAATTTGCTAAGAGAGCAGATCTTAAGCATTCTCAACGCACACACAAAAAGTCACTATGTCAAGTGATGGATGTGTGAATTAACTCGATTGTGGTATCGAATCACATGTACACTTTAAATATACTTTACATATATACAATTTTATTTGTCAGTTACACCTCAATCAAGCTGGGGAGAGGGAGCAAACAAAAGCCTTCTACAGCCATTCTAAATGCCAAGTACTGATGTCCAGAGCAGAAGCTTTGCAGATAGCAGATGAGAGGTCGCCTGAGGGTGTGGACGAGGCCAAGGACTGCATCACAAAGAGCACAAGGAAAATTTTGCTGTTATTTGAGGTGATGGTTTCACAGACTTATATTAAAACCCACCAAACTGTACATTTAAATATGTACAATTCATACTACATCAATTATACCTCAGTAAATGTATAAGGTTTCAGAGGGAAAAAAAAACCAGACTTAAAAATCTTAACGGCCTCTTTTCAAACAAGATGAATCATCTGAACTTGAAGTTTTTGCCAGGAACCCCAATCTTGACTTGCTGACAAAAGTCTGGTTGAAATGAGTGACATCTGAGAAGGACAGCCCAAGGGAATACTAACCACCTATTTGCTCATATTCCGATGAGCAAAAGTAAAACATTCGGACCACACAAGCCCAATGCCTCATCAAAATGTCCTCAGTTAGCTACAATTTCTCGCAATGTTCTCAATTATCTTTTAATGGAAGCTTGATTGAAAAAAAAAAGTGACAACATAAAATACGTGTGAATATTTTATTTTATTTTTTTTTATTTTTATTTTTTGCAAAAACAGAAAAGAGAAAGAAACAAGAAAGGAAGAAAGAAGGAAATTTGTCGTGGACAGAATGAGGGCCCCTCAAAGATGTACACATCCTAATTTCTGATCCCTGTGGATATCTTACATGGCAAAGGGGACATTAAGGTCAGGGGCAGAATTAAGATTGCTAATCAATCGACCTTAAAAGAGAGAGATTATTCGGATTATCCATTAACCCAATTACCATTGGTAGGCTCACTGCAATCCCAAGAGAGCTTTTAAAAGTGAAAGAGTTGAGAACAGAAGGGACAGAGGGTGGTGTGACTATAGGAGAAAGGAGCAGAATGATGCAAAGATGCTGGCTCTGAAGACAGGAAGATGCCCTGAGCCAAGGAAGGCTCCCTCCTTAAACTGGCTGTCTCCTAGAGCTACCAAAAGGAACACGAGCCTGCCAACACCCTGAGGTTAATCCAGTAAGACCCATTTCAGACTTCTGACCTACAGAACTGTAAGACAGTAAGTCTGTGTTTTTAGCCCCTAAGTTCGTGATGATTTCTTACAGCAGCAACACAAACTGCTACAGCCCTGGCTTACTTTATTCACACATTCACTTATCAAATATTGAAAACTTTCCATGGGTGAAGCATTGTGTTGGGAACAGGGCCGTCACACCTGGAAATGAAATTTGTACCTGGTGCCCATGCAAGGGACAACAAATAGATACTGGAGAAAAAGCAGGGAGAGGTGGGAGCCGACACCACACAAAGGATGAGGGATTTTCAGTCCTCTTTGGCCAAGAATACTGCAGATCTGGCCTCCTCCTCCATGTACAAACCGCCATATTTTGTGGCCCAGACTTGAGGAAGGGTCTTTTTTCACTTCTTGCCTATCTCAGAGAAATAGGAGATCCTTCTATACTCACCTGCGTCTTGGGTTAGGTTTCAGGCCCTCGCCTTGTTATAAAAATGAGCCGAGCATTAGCGAACCTCAGCCAAAGCTATACACTGCGACCTGCCACCAGAGTGTGCACGTGAGGTGACTGCAATTTTTTTTTTTTTTTCTGCCAAACCAGAATTAGCCGGTACAGGAATGAACGAGCCTGGAGATTTGAAATTGCACTGATTGGAAGGGAGCTCATGTTAGGTTCGGGCCACCTGCAAGCGGACCCTTTTTAAAGCCACACGGCCCGAGGCCTCGAGGTCCAAGCTCCACCAGACGCTCACCTGGGCCAGCATCGAGCGGCAGACGAGCCCGGGAGCCCCGCACCGAGCGCACGGAGCCGGGCGGAGCGCCGAGCCGCAGGCACCAGCAAATCCAGGATGATAGGCGACATTGCAACAAATCTTTACGCCCAGCAGCTCAGGGGCCTCCGAGGAAAACAGCAAGTTCGGGGATCCGGGCCGGGAGCCGAGTGAGGCCGCAGCCCCGCGGGCCCTGGGCGGTGAGTATGCCGAGGCCGCGCGGCGCCGCGGCCCGGGAGATGGAGAGGCGCTAAGGGCATCTTGGGGCTGGGGACTGTGGGTGGCCGCTGCACCCGGGGATCCTCGGGAAGGGTCAGCGAAGGCCGGGGGGAAGGCTGCCGGGCGGCGCAGGGCAGGGCTGCTCCGAGACGCGCTGGTCGCACCCCGACTCCCGGTGGTGGGGCTCCCGAGCTGCGAGCGAAGCCACCTCGGGGCCGGCGGGGTAACCGCAGCCCCGGACGGAGCGTGGGGACGTGCGCCCCTTTCCCCCAGCGGACCGGGCCCCCGCGCGCATCATCCAGCGGGGCACGGAACCCGGGTCCGGCCGGTCCGGCCCGAGAGGCTCGCTCTGCCCGGCGGCCAGCCCCGCTCCCGCCTTTTCTCATGGCCCCGGTTTGGGACCCGGACCGTGCTGTGATGGAGCGGAGAGGGGGAGGCGGGGGGACCCGGGTTAGGGTACACTCGGGGGTGCGGGACGCCTCCCGGCGCAGGCTGCCGACACTGCGATCCGCCCCACTTGCCCGCGGAGCTGGCGCGTTCCGAGCGCGCCGGGGAACGCGGGGTGTCGGGGTACGTGGCATCGCGGGGGGCCGGGGAGGGGCCCCGGGGAGGGGGCGGGGCAGGCGCTCGGAGCGGGGTGCGGAGGTCGGATCCCGCGGGGGCGAGCCCGGGCCGTGCGGATGCTGGTCCTCGCATAGCGGTCCCGGCCAAGGCTCTTCCAGGGACGATCGCGGAGGATAAAATGGGGCAAGGGACCGGGGACGGCCATTTCGGGGCCAAACGCCGCCGAGCCCAGGGACGCCGTTTTAGCTTGTCTCTGCTTGCCCGCTGAGCCGTTTTCTTTCCGCAGAAAAGTTGATTCAGGCTCATCAGCAAAAACGAGCGGGGGTTCCTATCGGGGATTGGAAAGAGCCCCTTTCGCCTTGTCTGGCGTCTTTTTGGTAGTGTGTGTGTATTACTGGGGGGCGGGGTGGGGGTCAGCTTTGGAAGCCTGCAAACCCGGGTTCAAATTTGGGCTCCATGACCCGCCAGTCTGACTTCTCTAAGCTTCATTCCCACCTCCCCCTTCGACAAACAGCCTCAGTCTCCTCATCTGTGAAATGGGGCGTTAATATCTACTGGACAGGATCGCCGTGGAGAAGCCAGCACCGTCCCTGACCCACAGGAGGCATCTACAGCCCCCGCTGCCCGCAGCTGGGGTTCCGGGTTTCTGCGGCGCGGTCTCCTCTCTGCCCCAGCTCAGCGGCCCAGCCTCGGCCGCTGCTGCCGCTTTCGCCTGTTGGCCTCAGGTGCGCCCTCTAAAGGCCCAAGCGCTCCCAGGGGACCAGGACTTGAGGCCAAGTCTATAGACTCACGTTGAAGGTGGATCCGCCACACACTTAGCTCTAACGAAGAACCTGCTACCACAGCCCTGTCCACCTTGGGGGAAGCTTTTAGTTTTAACTCGGCGCTTTCCCTTTGCTTCTCGTGTAGGCTGAGCTCGCCCCATGCTAACATAATCACAATAGCCAGATTAAAAATGAACGACTTGCTCACAAAACTTAATCCGGTAACAGAGTTGTGGAAATTTAATTACATTTTAATCTCTGATACACTCCAGGAGGCTTTAAATTATTTTTATGTCTGCTGTTAGCCTCTCTCTCTCTCTCTCTCTCTCTCTCTCTATCTCTATCTATGTACCTGGCCTCCATAGCCTACACACGTTACTTCATTTCCCCCATATATGATTTCTTTTTCTCCATTTGTGAACTCACATTTGGGGAGAATGGAAGATTGGCGACTGGCCTCATAATCTTACCATTTCCTTCCTTCGCCTTCTTCAGCATGACGCCTTATTGACCCCTAGCGGAAGCCCCACACTCTGCCTCTGTTCACCCCAGTGTGTCACATGCCTGTCGTCATATTACACATGCTTCAGGACATGGAAAAGGTGGGGGAGCTTGAAGGCCTTCTGGTAGAGAAAGACTTGGAGCCTGGGGCCGAGTGGTCCAGAAATTCTCTCCCGGTTCTCCCATCCTCTCTCCAGAAAGGATCGTAAGACTCAAATGATTATTTTGTACCTTATAACTTATATAAATGCTAACATGCTAAAAGCAAGTTTGGGGGTGGAGAGGATAGACATTTATTCTTCTGTCGACTTCTGTATTTTCAGTTAACCTGGTTCAACAACCATTTGATCGTGATTAGTCAAAAGAGGAATTACTTTTAGAGAGATTTAGTAGTGAAATGCGGATGACTCTGTTGCCTAGAGTCATAGGCTTAATTCAGGGACCTCCCGAGAGCCCGATAGAACTTCATTTTACCAACCCCTACCCCACTCCCACCCCTACCCACACCAGTCTTCTCTATGTGATACTGTGTTCTACATGCATGATCGTGCCCCTTGAATAAAACTTGCCCTTAAACGCTATTTAGCGTCCTTTATGGCCAAACAACCTGGAAATGTCAAGAGCAGATCAATGGCAACTGCATCTCTTAACCATAAAATAAATAAATCAGTAAGACTAGAAAGTTCTTACCATTGCTTAGAAAAATGCTTACTATTTCGACTCATGGGTTGGAAAACTATAATTTTTGTTTATTATTATTTCAAACTCTTAGATATAGACAGATTTTCAGAATATGTCACGTTGTGTTGTTTTATCGTATGAAAGAGCTGAGCCTTTTCCCATGGATGGTAAGCGGTGTTATGACCAACCCTTACCCCACTCCCACCCCTACCCACACCAGTCTATCTGATACTGTGTTCTACATGCATGATCGTGCCATGGTATAGACCAGTCACACGCCTTGTCAAGCTGCCTGGTTCCTTGCGATTCTCCATGCAAGTCGCAGGGACTGAAGGAAGACAAACATCAAACACCCTCTGGACCCTTCCTAGGTTCATTCTCCCAGCGGTTGGACAGTGCAGCTCTTCTCTGGCTGTGAGGATGGCAACCCCATCCCTTCTACCTCCAGGCAGGCCCTTCTCTCCTTGGAGGAGAGGGTGGTGGCAGACGCGCAAGCCTTGAGCGCAGCCTTGAGCGCAGCGCAGACTACACTTCCCAGGGGCAGTGGTTCTTGATTGTCTTTCTCCTTTGTTTGCTCCCCTTTTACAATTTAGCCACTAATCTCCTGGAGGCAAGAAGCTGATCCAGATGATGTTTAAAAGATACGGAGAGGGACCCTTATTTTTTTTGCCATAAAGTTAATATACGTTTATTTAAAAAAAAATTTTATCGGTAAGATAAAAAGGAGCAGACATTATTTGTCAGACCGTCATCCAAAGAATAATCTCCATCACCATTCTTCCTTGTTCCGCTCCAGTCTCCTTTCCTCTGGATACCTATTTTTAACAACGACAAAGGGGTCATTACATGTCCCATTTGTAACCCCACTTTCCATGTCTTCAGAGTCTGGTACGATTTTGTTCTTTGATGGTAGACTTGCATTGCATGATTATACCATGATTGATTGATTTAACACCTATTCTATCTAATGCTGGATACTTGACATGTTTTCAGGGGAGTCCTTCTTACCATTTTAAGGTTCGCTATTATAATTTAGTCGAATTTTGCAAGATGAGCAGAAAAGGACCAGGAGATTAGAAGGAGAGACATGTGTTATGGAAAATGGGAACGAGAGAAAGTCATGCATAAAAGCTTAAAAGAGATCGTGCCAAGTTTAGGGAGTTGCTGGTACTTCACGGGGCTAGAGAGCAAAGTGCAAAGGTCGGGGGACAGGAGGAGGGACAAGGCAGGGGTGGCAGATGTGCAAGAAGAGAACCTGGCAGCAGCCAGACCAGCCTTGTCCAACAACAGGGAGTTGACTTGATCCAAAAGATAACTTCACAAGGTGGGGAATTACATAATAAGATAGCATTTTGTCATGCCCAACAGTCTGGATAATGAGGAAGTGGAAAAGGACCCAGGTAGAGAGCAGCATTGTGAACAGTACGTATAGTAGTTGAGAACCGGACAGCTGTTTATAAGATAGAATCACTTAAAAGATAAAAATAATAATAATGAGAATGAGATATGATATGAGAGACAGGAAAAATCACGATGAGCCCCAAGACAGAGCCATTAAATTACTCATCCACAGTCACCCCTAGTTCCCCAGTGCCCATTTCTTCCCACAAACTCCTAACCAGAGCCAATGCTATACTATAGTCCACGGATCAGCAGACTTTTCCTATAAAGGGTCAGAGTATTTCAGGTTTTGTGAGCCATGGAAAAAGGTAAAAACGATTCTTCCCTCAATTTGCCTCCTGTCCCCCCGACCTTTGCACTTTGCTCTCTGCCCTCCCCATCCACATCAGCACATGGCTGGGACAAGTCCCGCAGTCGGAGGTGTTCCGGGTGTATTTGGGATCATTTTGTACACCACCTTCCTCCATGGCAACAAAATGATTTCCATAAGAATCGTGGGTAATGGTGAGTCATAATCATGATATTTCTTATTTGTTCTTCTGTTTTAAATCAATGAATTTTTTAAAAGATTTAAAGATGTCATGGAAAGTGGGGTTACAAATGGGACATGTAATGACCCCTTTGTCATTGTTAAAAATAGGTATCCAGAGGAAAGGAGATTGGAGCGAAACAAGGAAGAATGGTGATGGAGATTATTCTTTGGATGACAGTCTGACAAATAATGTCTGCTCCTTTTTATCTTACTGATATAAGATTTAAACAGATTTCCATTTTAAAGACATTATTCAAATGGAGCAACATAGTTCATGCACTGACTACAGATTTCACTTTCCAAACCAAAGGTTCTCACCTTGCAGACTTGCACGGTTTCGCTATTTTAAAATTTAAACAGAAATGCAGTCTCGAAGGTGAGCACGCAGAGTGGCAGAAGTAACTGGAGTTCTTGTCTTTATGTCCACGATAACTATGCTCCACAGTCCGCGTGGAGTGTCCTGGGAAAGGCAGTGATGAGTGGCGATGCAGGGGCTGCAGCCCCGAACTGAGCCAAGGTGAGCTCAAACAATTCTGAACTCTTAGAAACATACTGTCAAAACGAATATGTGTAGCTGGAGCCACAAGTGGGCCGGGCTTCACCGTATAACCAGCGGTTCTCTGAAATAACTTCCATGTTGAGTACAATGTTTAAGAAAGGAAAGGCATGCTAATTTGAAGCTTACAGATGTAACATTGAATCATAACTGTTTGGAACTAGGACCGGCAAAAGATTTTTCCAGAGAGGAGTATTTTTATTGGTGACATTATCTAGAATTACTGTCACATAGTGATCATAAAAAAGCAGACCAACTTTCAGGCGATGGTTGTGGGTTTTAAGTTCTCAGGGACGAGGCTCCACCTAATTGTCTGCTTCAGGGGGCAGAGCGCTCCCGCCGCTGTCCCCCCGGTGCCCGATGGGGCTCAGCTCCACCTTCGAAACTGCCCGACGATCATTTCCATGTGTAGGCAACGGTCTCTTCCACTATCCTGAATGTTGAGGCCCCTTCGTAATCACCATCCTCCTAATTCTCAGCCAGCGACCTAACTTCCTACTTCATCAAAGAAATTAGATGAACAGGTGTAACTTTCCATCCTACTAGTAACCATCTCATCTCCATCCACCGCTGCTTCCTCCAGTCTCAGAGGGTGGGCTGCTCCCCGAGATCAAGACCAACACTCCTATCTCACCACCTCCGGGATTAGTCATCCTCTCTCCTTCTCTCTGTCCCTGTCTCTGTCTGTCTCTGTCTATCTCTCTGTCTCTCTGTCTCTGTCTCTCTCTCTCCTCCCCCTTCTTTTGCTCCTTATCCCCAGTTCTTATGCACACACTTAATTCTCACCCTAAAAAATAAAGACAAAACCAGAGTCCTCCTCTGACCTGGCATCACGTCCCTCCCAACTCCATCCAGCCTCCCTTTTCTTGTGCTCACTTTCGAAGAGGTAGGTCTATGCGAAGCATAAATCACCATCATTAGAAAGCTGATTCTCCCATTGTAAGATAATAAGTTGACCTTCTATTTTATGAGTCTCTCCTATGTGCTGGTGAGTCAGACCCCCTTGAGGCTAATTCACTCTGGCTGTCCTGAATAAATTGAACACTTGGATCCACAAAATGAGAACTAGATTCTGTGCCAGACCCCCATCAAGATGAAGCTACCCTAGAAGGCTACCTAAGGCCAAGTGTCTTCCTTCTCTGATATCCTTCTTGTCACCTGTCAGTATTCATCATATGGGCTTTGGAGTCCAGAATAGCTGGGCTCAAATCTTGGTTTCCTGTCTGACCGCACTACCTGTTAGCCATGAGACCCTGGGAAAGTCTCCTGTCTTCTCTATTTCCATTTCTTTAAAATAGGGATCATAAGGCTTACATATAGGACGACTGTAAAGACGAAACAAGTTTCATAAAAGCACGGGGTCCTGTGAGAAAGTGAGGAGTGTTTCCCAATCTGCATCATGATGAAAGACTCACCTGAAGGTCTGCTGTGATGAAGGGGCCGCTTTGGGGATGATGGGGAGGTAGAGCTGGCCAAGGAAGATAAAGATGTTTTCGTTTTGTTTGTTTTGACATTTGGCGAAATGATTTATCACATGTATTTCAGAAAATCTTGGAAAATGTATACAAGTCATGAAGACATTGGGTATGATTTTGAAGATGACCCCAAAGATAAGAAGACACTGAAACCCCACCCAGACATTGATGGCGGATGGGCTTGGATGATGGTCCTCTCCTCCTTCTTCGTGCACATCCTGATCATGGGCTCGCAGATGGCCCTGGGGGTCCTCAACGTGGAGTGGCTGGAAGAATTCCATCAGAGCCGCGGCCTGACCGCGTGGGTCAGCTCCCTCAGCATGGGCATCACCTTGATTGTGGGTATGTTCGCCTGTGACCTGTTACAAAACTGAATCATTATGAAACGACACTTCTCCACTGTAAGCCATGTTCTGTAGTGTTGAAACAGTAGATGTTGGTGATGTTATTATTTTTTAATTGTGGTAGAATCTACAGAACATCGAGTTTATTGTTTTAACCATTTGTAGGTGTACGGTTCAGTGCCATTGAGTGGATTCGTCATCACCATTCACCTCCAGAACTTTTTTCATCTTCCCAAACTGAAGATCCCATTAAATAGTAATTCCCTATTCTTCTTTCCCCCGGCCCCTAGCTACCACCTTTCTGTTTTCTGTCTCTATGTATTTGATTACCCTAAGTGGAAACATACAATATTTGTTGTTTTGTATAATGTTACTATTCGAATATTATAAACATTTGAGGTATTTAAAAAATTGATCATTTAAAAAACTCTTTTGCTCCAAATTGTTTTCTTATTATAACATATTATACATAATTACAAATATGTTTATTTAATTTATGAATATTTTGTTTTAGAGAAACCACTAAAAGTCAATGAATAATTTTATTTTAGAGTTCTAATGTTTTTAATTTGAAATACCCATTATATGTTTTTGAAAAAACTATTAAACCTTTTTTAGAAACGGTGCTGATATAGCTCACAGGACGAAATAATAATATATTCTCGCATTTTCTAGTTAAGCTTACCCATACAGCAATCTATGAAACCAATTCTTATCCAGTCGGAGATATTAAACCAGAAATTATTATATCTATAATATGTTATTATGGCTAATGTGTTTCAGTTTGGGAACGAAACAACTTTTCCTGCGAACTAATATTCAATAAGTATTTGTTATTTACCAGTTTCTCTCTTAACATTATCTCATTCGATTTTATTTAATTCACTTAAGCTGCCGCCATACCCTAATATAGTTCACGTGCGTCACTTGAAAGGAACAGCCATTCTTTTACATCGATTTTTTTAACTTAAAATATTCGTGAGATATTTTATACTGGAAACATAAATGGCCTCAAATCTTTTTCTGGTTTTGTGAAAATACGCATATGACAAGCACATGTGTGTTTGATGGGAGTCTGTGCCTTTTCAGTGATTTCTGCATTAGCCATTAATTGCTTGAATCCAGCTCGGGGATTTGTTGATCTTGGCTGGCAGTCAGTCAGTGCTCTTTTGGAGAGTCCACATGCCATTAATGACAGCAGTAATGCTCATGATAGGAAATAAGGACAAAGTTATTTCTCAGGATGGGGGGGTCGTGTGTTTATCAAAAGGAATTAATGCTGATCTAGTTTTAAAATTAAATAAGGGTACCATTATGTGTGTGAGAGAATTGTCGAGGAATCATTTTTGCCCATAACATTAATGAACCAAATCTTTTCATTCTGCGTTGGCCTTATTAAAACTAGGACCGTTTGTCATATGAAAAATGCAGGAATGTTTCCTTCAGTGTAGGGACTGTGCCGGTTTTTTGGTGGATGTGATTGTACCTTCTCGATAAATCAGTAAAGGAAAACTTTGCTTTAGGATACTGAACACTTAAAGTTTTCTTACCTTTTTAAAAATAAAGTTTGAAGGGGTAGAACAAAACATTTACAGATTCAGTCTAGGAAGTGTGTGCCTGCAGCAGAAAAGATTTGGCAAAAGGTCAGAATATGAACTCTCCCAATTTTCCAAATCATCCAATAAGGTTGTCTCAGATATTTATGCTTCACAACTTCTACCGAAATAAGCAATGGAAACTAGTCCTGAAATTATTAGATATGGTTTTAAAGATGATCCCCAAAGTAACACCTACCTCATAGTGATGGTGAAATACAATTGTCTTTGTCAATTTAATTGGGAGGTAACTGTGTATTTGGGATTGTGTTTAAGAATCCAGAGTTTCGAATTCCAGAGAGTGGAATTTCAGATAATAGACAAGCCTCTCTACAAGAAAGGTACCTGCCAGATAAACATCTTTCACTCGGGCTTAGAAACCATAACACAGCAAGGGTCGTAGTTATACCGATGAAGAGTCTTTTATTCCATACTCCATGACCCTGAATGGCTTTTCATTATCTTAAGCCACCTGGTCCAGAGTGGCTGTGGATGTGTTGAATGCTTTTCCAAACCAGAAGCCATCAAGAACAGCTCCCCTTCATTTAGCATTTACTACATGCCAGGTGCGTATTATGTACACAATCTCATTTGATCCTACAGCAGCCCCGGAGGCCAGACCATCAGCTCATCTGACATGAAGAATTTGCAACGCTCAGAGACCTTAAGTAATTTACTGAAGGTTGAACTGCCAGTAAGTGTGGGGACAGGCTTTCAACCTGGTCTATTGGACTCCGAAATTGTGTCTATCCCACTACCTGCCACTACATCAAATGAAAACTGAAAATATGTTTGAAGTGAATAGACATAAATTGTTTTTATTTTCTAATCATATACGTACAATTGGGTTATCTCTTTTAAGTTACAGACTTAAAAGCCACCTCTCTCATGGGCGGTGAGTTGCACATGGGAAATTTGATAATTTCATTCTTGTCTTCTTCGCTAGCATGAATTTTGCAAGTTTCCTGCAGAAGGTTCCGATTTTTAACAAAATGTAATCACGTTAGTAGTGTCTACAGCAGACTTTTGTGAAGGCTCTCAGAATAATTCTTGGTGGAAGCCATGTTGTTAGCTTCCATGTTGTTAGTTCTGTGGGCTGCAGAAGGTCACTGACTTGCTAAGTAGCTTTAGAGCACCGGTTGTCAGTCCTGGCTGCGCGTCAGAGCCCCCTGGGTGCTTTTAAGAACTGCAATACTCAGGCTGTACCCGGACCATCCCATCAGAATCTTTTGGGAGGGGACCCAAACATCAGGATTTTGTGGAAATGTTTGTTCGTTTGTTTGTTTGTTTTTGTTTTTGTAAAGCTCCTAAGCGACTCCAGTGGTTGCTCAAGGCAGAGAGCCATTGATTCAGAGGCTTCAGATACCTTTTATCACAGAGAGGGGTTATTCGAGAGACAAGGATTTCAGTGGACTACCTACTCCCATCCAGGATTGTATACCAGGGCTCACCTCAGATTGTTTCTCTCCTCACCTGAGCTTTTTTCAGCCTATGAGATTGGGCAAGAAATTATAACATCCTCAGGGTGTTCCCTGCCACAATGTAACACTTTATTATATGGGAAATGGGCCAAGATTCAGATTCCTTCGGAAGAGGAGAAAATGTGATAATGAGTATAATCTCATTCCAAGACACTGAAGTTCTCTCCAAAAGTGGGAATCATAGCCAAAGGACTGTATCTCAATCTTATCTTCCCCCTCTCCTTAGACTGCCCAGGAAGTTCTTTTCACTTTGTTGAAACTGCAGTTCAATCTTGGAAATGCCGCTATCAGTAAACAATGGTTAGAAACGGAAAATGAAAGCTTGGGTCTGACTTCCTGTTTTTGTGTATCTTCATTTAGTAACTGTAGAGGAGTCACGGCATTTCAGGCTTTGCCCATCTGCAAATCACAAATGGCTAAAGCTCCCCACGCATCGGCCAGGAGTTGAACTAAAAAGCCAGACACCATCACCTACTTAATATTCATATCAATAAAGCAATTCCTGCTTTCTTTTTGATATGCCACGTTCCTCCAGACAAGAATATCTGCACTTGGGAATGCCACCCCCTCCCCCGCCTTTTTCCGCAAATGCTTTCTGAACGCAGTGTTCATAAGCATGCAGTATTGTAGGAATACTTGCTTCTGGGTCCTTCTGTAATGTGGAAAATATGATCATGCTACTGAACTGTGACTGTTGACCTTTCATATCCTAAAAGGCCTATTAACGGCAAAACGACGAGTCATGCATTTTTCTCTTTATCCATTTGTCCGAGATTTGAGTAGTGGAGTGACCATGGGTTCGGGAAAATAAAAGTGTTTCTGAAGAAATCAAAGAGCTGTCTTCAGCTTATGGTTTCTGAATTTCAGTTGTCCCCAATAATTTCCTCAGATGTTTATATCAATGTGCTTAGTTTACATAATATTTATATAATGTGTTGATTTTATAATACCTATAACAGTATATTCATAGAGAATATACTTTCTATATTAAATCTATTATCTACTGAAAAATTCTTTAATAATTATTAGGATTAGGCCCTCTCAAAACCATTAAACAATGCACACGCACACACACACACACACACACAAACTCAGCTGACTGTGTACCCAAATATTCACATGAATATAGTTAAAAATTTACAGAAAAATTTTATTTCAGTTTGGGCTTAAAAAGGAAGCTCCTTAGAATTCAGCAAACTTTTAACCTAAAATAGTTGTACCTATATATGGGGTTTCATAACTCTGTAAAGTAATAATGATGAAAAATAAGATGATGTTTAAAATGCGCCATTTTACTGAATATTGAGTACATCCTCATACTGTATTGCTAAAATCTGGGTTGCTATATGGACAAAGAAGCATTGGTCACAAGGCAAGCATTAAACTTCAATGACATCAGAAATTACCACAAAATCAGGGGGGGAAAAGAGATGACAAAAACTAGAACATCATAGTACAGTAAGCAATCAGAATGTGTGTCGTATAATACTGTACTGCTGTGAGTAATGGTTCATTTTGCACAACCAAGTGTATTCCTGAATCTCTTCATGGCGTTGTAAATGCACAGCATGATGGGTCCAGTCAGAGACTGAGTCAGCAGGGGTTGAAGTATGTAGGAAGCAATGATGAGCCCTTTTCGGCTTGTTTTGCATCTGTCCTGCTGGAGGTTCCTCATCTGAAGCCTGGAGTCCTGAGAACTCCCTTCCTGTAGCCTTGTTAGGTCTGGAGTCAAAAACTCACATGTGTACAGAGAACAAACAAGTGACGTAAATGAGGGCAGGAGACCGGACAGAAGACTAAAGGCCAGGTGGAGACCAGGGCAAACCTCAGAGGGTGCAGGCAGCCAAACTGGATCAGCCACTACGTGGCTCCAGCTGATGTGGGCCGTGTGGGAAGATGCTTTGTTTTTGTTAGCGCTGAACTTTTTGTGAATTCTCTTCATTTTTAAATGTAGCAACTGATTCAAAAACAGTTTATACACTTTGGGATAAACAAAATGCATCCACAAGCTGAATCTAGAGACCAAGACCACCAGTTCAGGATTTCTGTTCTAGGCAAGAGAAAACCAATTTGTCTCTTTACGTCAGGTCTGCCTTCCTTGAAAAACTAGAATCTTAGGCTTGCCAGTGAAATGATTAAAATGCATCTTTGCATGCTAAAAAGCTTTTTGCATCTAAAGCAATGGAGTTTTATTTAACAGCTCTGGTCATGTTTTATTCTTTGTTTTCATATGAGGATTTACTAAGAAAGCGGGAAAATAAAACACCATTGGTCAAGTCCTTTTTCAATGTTTCGTGACAGGACCTTTCATTGGCTTGTTCATTAACACCTGTGGCTGCCGCCGTACAGCAATAATCGGAGGGCTGGTGAACTCCCTTGGCTGGGTGTTGAGTGCCTATGCCGCAAACGTGCATTATCTCTTTATCACCTTCGGAGTGACAGCTGGTAAGCATACTGATTCTACTTTAACTGGATCTTTATTGGGTACTCTGGCAAAGAATTTAATTGTGCAGAAAAGAGATCCATTAGAATATTTTGTCCTTTTGTCTCCTCCAGTCCACCCCAACCCCATTTTATCTTCCAGGAAATATTTTTTCATATAAGATATTAAACATGCCTTATGCGTGGCAAAACAACCTAACAACGGTACTTGGCCTCGCTAATAGAATTTAATTAAATTTTCCACACCTGGTTCTCAGTGCTGTCCTTTCTTATGAGGAATGGGAAAAGGAAGGTGAAAATACAGATGTAGGTGAATAGACCAAATATTAAATAAATTAATGACATTCATTTAATAACTGCAGAATTGGGCATGAATCACAGAATAATCATCGTCTCCTTCAGCCCTGTTTAAATTAATGAAACAGCAGCAAAACCCACCTACATGTAGAGACTCCAAGAAGCAAATCTAGAGCACAGTTAGAGTGTCAGTCCCCGGTGATTAGGTAAAAATTGGCTGCCAGGTAGCACGGTTTGCATATCCGTTCTGCCAAATATATCCCCAGCCATAATTTCCTTTATCAACAGGTAGCACAATTCACACAGATAAGAAGTAGTTTCTCACTTGTACAATTGTATTTAAGTGAACAGATCCAGCTGGACTTCTTTTCTGAGTACAGACTTGCAGTCCTAATAAATGACACATCGGCAGCGGTGTTAGAATAAGTTAGAGTTTGGAATTCTTGGTTTTTTGTTGTGTTTTTTTTTTCACTTGCTATCTGTGCAACCTGGGCAAATTACTTAGGCTACTTATGTCTCAGTTTTCCTGATCTGCAAAATGGGATAATTAAGAGTGCTTGGTTTACAGGGTTGTTGAAATGATTATATGAGATAATCTGTATAAAGCACTTGACACATAATAAAGTGCTCGGTAAATGTTAGCTAATATATAATTGTTATTATATATCCAGTTGTTCCTTGAACAGCACAGATTTAAACTGTGTGGACCCACTTATACGTGGATTTTTTTCAGTGCTATAAATGTATTTTCTCTTCCTTATGATTTTCTTAGTAACGTTTTCTTTTCTCTAGCTCACTTTCTGTAAGAATACAGTATATAATTCATATAACATACAAAATGTGTGTAAATCAACTGTTTTTGTTATCTGTAAGGCTTCTCGTCAAAGGCAGGCTATTAGTAATTAAGTTTTGGGGGTGTCAAAAGTTATACACAAATTTTCAGTACCCCTAACCCCCACGTTGTTCAAGGGTCAACTGTATAATATCACATTTTAATTGTATTCTAAGCTTAAGTATGTGCTTTATAATAGCAGGAGATGGTGAACACAAAAACCTACTGTTCATATAGGTCAACGAATTGATTCTCTGTAATGTATACCTATCCACATAAATACTTAAAGTATTTCTGTATTTTCTGAAGCATAGTTTGAAAATTATTTATTTGAAGGACCTGATAGTTATTAAAGAACAACTTGAGATATTTTCCCTGAGTGTTTTAGAAACTTTTACCCATAACAGTCCAATGAATAGAGCTAGCCCTGGGATTTCTATATTATAGGTGAGGAAATAAACAGCCCTCCTGCTCAGACTAAGGAGACACACTGAGGTCTCAGGGCAGACACGTGGGCCCCCGACAAACTTGATCTGGTGGCGTCTGGTTATAAGGATTATGACTTGATCCTAATAACCAGGACTTGAGATTTATTCTCATCATTTAGAGAGTTCTATGGTTAAACTCGGTTTAAATGGAATTTTATTTCTTGCAGTTAGTAGCTTATTGATCTTCAAATGATATCTCTGTATTTATTCATTCATTCATACATTCATCCATTTACTTATTTAGTCAACAAATATTTATGGACCCAAGGAAGTAGAAAGAAAATTAGTAGGCTGGTAAAAGGAAAGTATTTCTTGAGACATAAAGCTCCCACTTTTTATAAAGGAAAAACCCAAAGAAAGTCTGTGAAAATAAATTCATCCACCTCCTCCACAAATATATGTAACTATGTGTAAGTGGAAAATTTAGCTAATATGTGCAGAGTGCTGTTGGGCTGTCATTAGTGAGGCATGTTGAAGCTGATTGGCAATCTAGCCCCTTTTTAATAGGAAAGAAAAAAGATTGATGTAAAAATTTACTTCAAAAGGCAAGTGATTGATATATATTTATATCACTGTATAATTTCTGTTTGAAGGAAAGTGTCGACATCCTTTTTCGCTCCTAAAAGTATTTCAGGCAGATTTGTTTGTATCTTTTTTTTTTTTTTTTTTTTATCACCTAATAAAATTAATGTCTGCGTGAGCAATTTTACTTAGCCAAGGGAGTCTGGACAAATTTCTGTAGCTTTGCCAGAGCCCCACTGTCTTGAGCCTAGCTCCTGAAGACACCTTCTCCCCCGTGCACGCTGACCCGGGGCCACAGAATTTTTTCCTCCTTCCGAGCCTCCTTCCTCACCTGCCTGTCAGGCTGTGAGCCCCAACTCTAAACCTGAGTGTGGCGAAGAACTGTTCCGGGGTCCTGCACAGGGCCAGACATTATCGGGGCCTTGACTAACTGTGGGCTCGAGCCCACACGTCCCCAAGTCCTCTCCAGTTAGCTCATGTAACAATTGTGCTGATTATGGAAGAGGCTTAAAATAAAAATCAACAAATAGCAATGTGTAGACAGTACTTGGATTCTGACAAACAAGTTGTTTCTAAATATAGTCATTTATGAGACAGATGGAAGTTTGAACACCGTCTGGATATTTTGTGATATTAAGAAATTGTTCATTTTTTCAGATAAGATAATGATAGGATAATGATTAATCATAACCACATTGTGGTTTATACTAAAATATTTGCACATGAAATGATATATTCTGAATTTGCTTCAAAATAATGTAGAGGAGGGCAATAATTCTGTGCCACAATATTTAACATCAAAGAATTTCTTGGTCCAACAAATATTTTTTTTTTCCAAAATAGCCACTGATACACTTATTTTGCCACCGAGTTTTATGTACCTTAACCATGGAATACAATTAATCTCGTATGAAAAAAAAGTAGCTCTTGTTTTAAAATATGACTGTTATCTTCCCATAGAAATTTCTTTCATTTATTTCATTCTTTTGTGACGTGCTAGGCATTGTTCTAGGCACTTGGGAGAGATGCATCGGTGGACAGAAGATCCCTGCTCCCCTAGAGCTGTAGTCCAGCAAAAGGGGAAAAGGGGTCAGGACCGAAACAATACACACAACAAATAAGCAAAATCCTGCAACGACCTGTGGGCAGCTGGGGGGGTGCGCAGTGGAGGGCAAGGGGCAGCGGAAAGGGACCAGGCTCTGACAGCGGGTCTGGAGTCTCCAGTTACCTGCTCCAGGGTCTTGGGAAAGGAACCTAATCTCCGTGAGGTTCAATCCCTGCTTTTACAAAATGGGCATAACCACAGCTAGATTTCAGGATTACTGTGAAAACTAAGTCAGATGAAGCGGGTAAGCAGTTGTCACACTACGGGTCCTCGATTAGTGGTCATTATTACTGTATTTGCATGTATGATCGCTCTGGTCGCCTTCCAGATTCAGGTGATTCTGAAAGTTCAGTGATGCTGAGCTAGGGAGGCTTTGGCTTTGGGGGGTGATAATAGTCAGTCTCTTTTAGACTGTCACTCTGCCATCCTAATGCTGGCTGGTCCACAGGGCCCCATGATCATTGATTGAAATGGAGCTTACTCTTCGCCTTTACCTAGAAGTGAAGAACACAACCCACAACTTTGTGGCCAGTGTTTTGTTTTATTTATTTCATTTCACTTCATTTATTATTTTTTTTAATATACTTCATCTTTTTAGAGCAGTTTTAGGTTCACAGCAAAATTGAGTTCCCAAAACCCTGTGGCCCTGACCCACACCGCCCCCTACCACCAGCATTTTAATTTTGTCGGTATAAATCACAAACGGTTCCTGTTTTCTAGGAAAGACACAATTAAAAATCAGAGCTACAAATGAATGTTACGTGGTTCTGGCATCTAGTAGCTACATGCATGGGTAACTGATAATTCCTTTTATTCTTCCAATTTTTAAACAAACTGGCCCCTTCCTCCTTCCTGGGGTGTCTGCAAATTGCCTGGAGGCCTGTTGGGGGCGGGAAATGGTGCACTAGAACCTTCGGTGGAGAACCCTCTTGGTGCTTACCCATTTATTTTTTTCGATCGCCATTTTTTCCTTGTTTAAGAAACTAGTATTGAAACGAAGATAATGAAACGCCCTTGAATGATCTCTTTAAACGCTGCGGATATGGCCGTTCACGCTGTGCCGTGTGCTTTCCCCTCCCCTTTCAACCGCGCAGGCTTCGGGAGCGGCATGGCCTACCTGCCGGCCGTGGTCATGGTGGGCAGGTACTTTCAGAAGAGGCGCGCCCTTGCCCAGGGCCTCAGCACCACGGGGACCGGCTTTGGCACCTTCCTCATGACGGTCCTGCTGAAGTACCTGTGCGCCGAGTACGGCTGGCGCAACGCCATGTTCATCCAAGGCGCCGTGTCCTTGAACCTGTGCGTCTGCGGGGCGCTCATGAGGCCCCTCGCCGCGGAGAAAGAGGGACAGGACGCGGTGGGGAGAGATCCCCAAGCCCTCCCCGCTCACGCCGCCGCCGCCGAGTCCGTGAAGTCGAGAGGACCGCGGGGCAGGGCGGCAGAGAAGGAGGACGGTCGCGAGCGCGAGGAGGCCCTGGGCGACCTTGGCGCTCCGGCGTGCGCGGAGAAGGCGGGGCGCGCGAAGGACATGTGCGCCTTTCGCCTGCTGAAGACCGTGAGCCAGCTGACCCTGCGGGTCCGGAAGGGCTTCTGGGACTGGTACGCGGGCTATTTTGGGGCAGCCTCGCTCTTTACTAATCGAATGTTTGTAGCCTTTATTTTCTGGGCCTTGTTTGCGTACAGCAGCTTTGTCATCCCCTTCATTCACCTCCCGGAAATAGTCAATTTGTATAATTTGTCGGAGCAGAACGACGTTTTCCCTCTGACCTCAATTATAGCAATAGTCCACATCTTCGGAAAGGTGATCCTGGGCATCGTGGCCGATTTACCCTGCATCAGCGTCTGGAACGTCTTCCTGATGGCCAACTTCACCCTCGTCCTCAGTATTTTCATCCTGCCACTGATGCACACGTACGCTGGCCTGGCGGTCATCTGCGCCCTGATAGGCTTCTCCAGCGGATATTTCTCCCTGATGCCGGTAGTCACGGAAGACTTGGTGGGGATAGAGCACCTGGCCAATGCCTATGGCATCATCATCTGCGCTAACGGCATCTCCGCGTTGCTGGGACCGCCCTTTGCAGGTAAAGGCGCGAGGCTTTGAAGCCGAGAGAGCGTATAGATCCTATGTTGTGTTCTCATCTGTGTTACCAAGTCCAAGATAAACAAGAAGGGAATTTTGTGTACATGCTCTGTTTTTCTTCCCATCCCTGCCCCTCACCCCCATTTCTCACATACATTTTAGCAAGGTAAAGGTCATTTTTCTTCATGTAGAATGTAAATGAACTTATATATACGATAAGCTGCCAGCCCGTAAAGCAGACAGTGGACTCGTGCAGGGCGCCTGCCAGGTCTGAAGGAGGCAGCCTCTGCCCAGCTCCAACTGCTTTCTGCCACCAAAAAATGCGGCAACTGTTGCCAGATCTTCCATTGTTCCCCCACCCCCCAAGGGAAGCTAGGACTCTGGGCTCTTGGATGACATTTCCAGATTTTCTAAACACTGCATGTAAATCCAACAGGACACATCTCCGGCCTGGAGTGACTCCTGTGGTAGTGTCCTGTTGCTGCTGTAACAAATGGCCGCAAACTTAGTGGCTTAAAACCGTGCGGATTTATCATCTTACAGTTCTGGAGGTCAGAAGGCTCAGCTGGGGCCGGTGGGCTCAGATTGAGATGTCAGGGGGACCCGTGTCTTTCTTGCCTTTATGCCTCCTGGAGGCCGCCTGCTGTTTTGGCTCCTGGCCCCTTCCTGCATCTTCTAAGCCAGCAGCATGGCATCTTCCCATCTCTTTCTGATTCTGACTCTCCTGCCTCCTCCTTTTACTTATCAAGACACCTGTGATTACATTGGGTCCAACAGATAATCCAGGGTAATCCCCCATCTCGGGGCCTTTAACATAAGCACATCTGCAAAGTCCATTTTGTCATGTAAGGCTGTGGCATTCACAGGTTCCAGCATGTGGCAGGAATTGGGGCATGCTGCCTGCCAGAGCCTCGAAGCTATCGGGTGGCAACATCTAGGATAAGATCTTTCATATGTACTCACCTCATTGCAGTGAAGAATTTGCTTCTTTCAGTGGGCATACCAGAAGTCATAGGCACCAGAGTCCTGTGTCTGGGCCGGGTACTTCTCTGAACCTGGTGCGTGAGCAGGGTTTAAACTTTGTGGGAAGGCCTCCGAGGGTTGGGTCAGTATACTCAATCCCCAAGAGGCTAGATGCTGGGCAAAAATGACACGGTCTACCCACTATCCAAGGATTGGTGGCAGGAGCCCACACAGTGTGGCGGGGGTTGGGGCCAAGTGTCAACACAAAGATGCCGTTTAGAGGTGGCTGTCGGGGGCCAAGACAGGGCTGATGGCAATCGTCAAAGCCACCAGCTTTGAGCAGTGTTTTAAAGTGACCTGGTAGAGCCCCGGCTGTTCAGATGCCGTAGTCCCCTGCTCAGCTGAGCCCTCTTAGCCTCTCATTCTCAAATCCTCTGCAGGAATACCTCTTCCCAGTGGATGGGGGAACCCCAAGGTGGGAACCCCTTCCCACCACTTCCTTCCCAGTCTCTCTAGAGATCAGAGTTATCTCCTGTCCTAGGACCCCGCTGGCAGAGGGCTTGTGCCAACACACCCATAATTTAAGTCCCTTTTGGAATTTGAAGTTCAAGAAATCGTGGATTTTTGCCTGTACAGCTGACAACACTGGTAGTTGGATGACTAAAGGTTAAAGGCCCCAATGTCACATTAGGAAACCCAGTGGCCACATATGGGGCCTGTCCTGGATCAAGCTGCTCCTCTTTGCCCGTGCACAGAGATGCAGGCGCAGCATTTCTAGGTGATAGTAAATAACTATAGTAGTGCAGCAAACAATGTTGGCAGCAGAAATGTCTGAACTTGCTGGTTAATCTTATTGTATAGAATTCTCTATCAGTTAGGGATGCATTTGGCTATAAGAGAACACTCTGCCAATAGTAGCTTATGGTAAATTATGAGATTTAATTGTCTCATAACCAGAAATCTAGAATTCAGGGACTAGATGATATTGGGACAGTGTCTCTCAGATCCTCTTAGCCTTTTCCTCATGGTAGTTACCTCATGGTCACATAACGGCTGCTGTAGTTCCAGCCACAACATCTCCATTTATAACAAGAGAGAGGAAGGAAAGGCTTAGTTCCGCCAGATTTCCACTTAAATCAGGTTGGCAGGAACTGTCACGCAGGTAACCCAAGCTTCGAGGGGAATGAAAATTGGAGTATTTTGCCTTTCAGTCTCTGTACTAGAGGAAGGAAAAGAGAAGAGAATTGGATTGGGTGTTGGATCAATCAACCAATGGTACCTTCCAGAGATGTTAAACTCAAATAGCCATTAAGGGAGTGGGGACATTATCAGTGGGTCGTCTGCCTCCAACCTTCGTATATATTGGGTGTAGAAATGGAATCTATCATTGTTGTTCTTTGCATGATCCAGGGGTACTTTCTGCTTCTCATAGTCAGTCTGGGGTGATTCTTATACTGACCCAACAGCAGCATCGTACCATAGCTGTGAGGTGCAACCTAAGTAATTCATGATCAATGTTAATTAAAGCACCAAAATTTGCCAGCATAACTCTCATTCCTAAGGTCATGACCTTGTCATTCATTTCTATTCTCATGTTTTCTTTCTTTCTCTCTTTCTCTCTCTCTCTTTCTTTCTTTTTCTTAACACCTACAGCACCTGGTCTTCCTAGGTGGTCTCCCATCCAAGTACTAACCAGGCTCGACCTTGCTTAGCTTCCGAGATCAGAAAGGATCGGGCTTGTTCAGGGTGGCGTGGCTGTAGATTCGTGTTCCTTCTTGAGTAAGAGAGAAATGAAGTGCAGCTAGAAGACAGGGTGTTGTGCCCAGCCCTCAGTCACCAGGCCTTCTCTCTGCCTGCTTCAGACTTCCTCCCTGGAGGTGGGCTCTAGCTGAATGGGGTCCACCATGCTGGTAGAAACCATGTATTAATGGTTGAGGACCTTCTATGAATGTGTGTCAAGTGCTGCTCTGCGGACTCTCGAAGCAATGTGCTGATGTGCGTCTCCAGGCCAGCGGCCCAAAGAGACTCGCCTTCTCTTTTTATTTGTTTCTTCTCCTTCTACTGAACTCACATGGTGAGGAACACGAAACCACATCATTGGCTAGCTGACTGCACTGTGTCTAACTCATTGACTTTCCAGGCCAAGGAGCCAACATTGGAATGAGATGCAAGCCCGGCCTTTATGCATGGTAGTTCAGAAGTGATTGGCAATACACCAAACTAAAAAAACACATTAAATTCTCGCTAGAAATTCCAGGTGGGCTAGGAATTATTACTTAGCTCCGTTTGCCCCAAAAGAAAATTACTGTTCACATTACCTTTTTCTTTTTCAGTGGGTTTAGAAATGCATGCGCTTTTCATTTTTCAGAGTGGTTTTTATTGGCGTCAAAAATTCTTATACAATTTCATAGCGTGTCAGGCAGTCACACATTTCCATTTAAGTGAATGTACAATCGAAGATATTGAACAGGCATTTCAACCATGTTACTCAGCAACATGAACTTCTTGATAACATTGCCATGCATTCAGTTCTTATCCTTATAAGATGTAATAATAGTAGATACTTTTCTGGATGCTTCTAGTAGATACACTTCTAGATATTTCCAGTGTAAAAATATAGCAAAACTCAGCTACCAGATTTAACCGACCAAGAATCTACATGCCTCCTCCGTTCGCACAAAATATATCACCCTAACAACAATTTGCAATGTTTTTCACCGAGAGCTGGGAGCACATTTCATAAATAGGAATGCAGTTTTATAGGGAGCCAGATTTTACTTCGAAGCTGCTGATTTGAATTGATGATTGGATCAGAGCTGCCAACAGTCTCAGGCTACAAACCAAAGATTGGAGATCAGATCTGTAGGGAGAGGTGGTGACGCACGATGAGATGGGCATCTTGTCTGAAATGTCTTGTCTCTGAAGTTCTATCCGCATGTCCTGAGTCAAAACACGTGGTCAAGTACAGTCTCTCACCACCTGCTTTGCATCTGACTGGGGACCGAGTTGAGTTCACTCTTGTGGAGATATTAAAATAGGCGGCAAAGAGAGATGGCAGGGTCCAGAGTCATTTAAAAATAAAGCCTGAAGGTAGATTGGAGAAACCTCTGGGGTTCATGTAACTTAAAACTGGGGACTACTCTTCCAATTTGCATTGTTAAATTGTTTGGTGAAGTCGGGCACGCTTTTTAAAAAAGTGACCTACGAATGACTTTTAAAGATTGGGGTGTGTGGACATGCTTTTACAAATGTTTATACTTTAAAATATAATGAATTCAGTTTAAGACTGTAACAATATGAAATATACTTAGCAGACGTTTGCTATAGTTGGCAGAGACAAGGGAAAATAGTGTGGTGGGAAGGGATGCTAGGGTGTTTGTTCTAAGGGTGACTGTGTTTATTCATATACCCTGAAGGGGGAATAGTACATATACAGACAAGGAGCCAAGAAAAATATGTTGGAAACTCCAAAAAATTCATCATGGCTCGCAGTGAGCTCGGAGAGCTGGGAGAGAGAAGTGGACGGGGGCCTCATCACAGAGCCCTGAAGTTCAGATTCAACCACTCCAAACCAAACAGTAAATAAATAGTCTGCACTGAATACGATTAGTTTTCTGATCAGCTAGGATTTTGCCCGATTTCTGAAGTCTGCGTTAAAGAGCAGTTGTCATTCGGCTCGTTTCTGCTGTCGGTGTTTGTTATTTAGAGCCACCGTTTCTACTCGGTCACGTGATCATGAGAAAAATGAGTGTTTCGTGTGGGATGAGTGGGGTATGAGAACCTTAGAGTTTTGATTCTCTTTAAGTGGTAGCATATAGATAGTCCTGTCATAGACTCTGCTTCTCCTACAGACCTTTCTGCTTTATCTACAACTGAGTCATTCGCTTCTTCATAACTCATAGTCACAGTCAACAAATGGTGACACTGGGTAGAGGCTGGGTGTGTTTTTGTTCATAACTAAATGTGTCTTCCTGTTTCAGTTCTGAAGCTGAGTCATTATTTTGGGATTATATGTTTAATCTCGTTTGTTCCTCTTGCCTCAAATTAGAGAGTAAGAAAAGATGATAGAAAAAAAAATAATTTTGATAAAGGATGACAGAGCATTTTATTAAGCCACATCTAAAGAGTCCAATGTTTTCTTCTTTTTTATATTGAATAACAAACTCAAAAACTTGGTTAACTTTTAAAGTCTATCCAGAATTCAGAGCTTTTGAGTGGCTAAAAATTATGTTTATAATGCTACTGTTTGTTTTTCTTTGTGACTGCCTTAACTGTTCCAGGCATATTAATTGTGCACTAACAAAGAGGTACAGATAACTACCAGGAAGTCAGAGGTACTGGTTGACACCCTTAGCAGTTGCTTTTGTGTAGCTGATTGCTGGCGGGAGAACGTAAAGTTGCATTTATGCATTCATTTGCCAGTTAGATTTTTTTGAAAAGATAATGTTTGAAAAGTGGCCATGGAATTCTGTGTTTGCTCATTAGATCATTTATATTTTTCTTATGACTTTGCTAATCGATGCACTTGTTGAAATGGGCAGTGAATGTGTACATTTACATTCTTACCATAAAAAAATTCTCGTGTGTGGCTTAATTCTCACAGTTTGCTATGTGGAGACCATGACATGTGACTGATTCTTAGAATTAATCATTGCAGTAAATAAGAGACATCATATTTCATAGTTTCTGAGACATTTTTTTCGCATTAACATCTCTGAAATCGGAATGCATTTTACAAAGTCCTGTAAAACACTGAGTCATGTTCCAATTGATAAAGATATTTCTTTCTTTTTGATATGTAAGATAATGATGAATCATATAATTTACAGTATCTTAGAATCCATGAAATATAGGAGTGTTTTACAGAGTGCCCAGTCAGATTATCCTATGAAAGTATTAGATTATAATATAAAAGAATTATTTGAAAAGAACCGATGATTTAGTTAGCATTGAAGGCCATTTCTTTGGCAACTTAAAGTTTCATAAATATAAATATTAAAGTTTTATAGCTTTAAACACGAATTTGATAAAACCTGGAAAGTTTCATTCTTTCTAGAGCATAAGTTTACCCTCATATACCTCAGAATGACTGAAAGTTCCAATGTCTTCTGCTCAGCCTCTTGATACACACTAGAAACTTCTTTAAAGAATGTTGAAGGTTTTAGAAAAGATTTGTATTTCTATTTGTGGAAAAAGAAAATCATTAGATTCACTTTTACTTGCTGGCTTTGTGCTGGCCTGAGAACTCCCCTCCAGGGCTGTGAGCCAGAAGATTCTCCCTGTGGGTCAGTCAGCAGGCTACTGCCTCAGTGCTTTTAAAAATGTACTTTAAAAGATAAATGCAGCCATCCTCAGGTATATGCTGAGAACTCTGGCTGACATAGCCAGGACTTAAAAATGGCTAAATGAAATGTTTTGGGCTTTAAATGTCATGTAAATAAATTACAGAAATATTTATAGTAGCAGGAAATGCTCTGTGTCCTTGACTTTACCAACTGTGTTACAATGATTTTGTTTTGTTTTGTTTTGTTTTGTAGGGTGGATCTACGACATCACACAAAAATATGACTATTCCTTCTATATATGTGGTTTACTTTACCTGGTAGGAATATTCTTTTTACTCATTCAACCGTGTATTCAAATTATAGAACAATCCAGAAAAAAATACATGGGTGGTGCACGTGTTTAGTGTCACATTCTGTTTCACGTAAGATGTCTTTGTGGTACTCATGCCTACCTCATGTGGTCACTGTGAGGGGTCTATGACATATCGTGGGAGATGATTCGTGTGGTAACTGGCGCTGTCATTTGTAAATGCCATTGTTATTACTTCATTGGAAAGCGGCACTGCCTTTCCGTCTGGGGAGAAGCAATGCTAGATGGTATGACAGACCGTGTATGTTTTAGAGATGACAGTGTCCTTCAAAGACAGCCTATTAAGTCATCGGTAGAAATCCCCTTATAAAAACTATCTCTTGTCACCTGTGGGACTAGGGTTTTAGATATAGCTTTTAAAACTAAGACAAGGAATAAAAGTGTTTCAAGTCAGCTACCACTTCTTTGTAAGATGAAAATGAGCTAAATGCTTCTGGAAAACTCACAGAAAAATGGGTTTTGAGCACAAGAATATGACTAGATTTCAGAGATTGATTGTTACAGGGAGCAATTGATCTCTCAGCGTAAAATAGATGCTGGTTCCAATTGCAAAGGTAATACATTTAGTACAATTAAAGAAAAAATATATTTTTATAACAGTATTCTGCAGCTAGGGAGTACAGTTTATCAATCTTTCTCTAAGAAAAGCATTTGCCATCAATCCTAATCCAATAGTATCCAGTTATAAACCGAATCTTAAGATAAAACCTAAATAATTTCCTTAGCAAAAGTTGTATTTGTACACGCAACTATTGAATCAAGGGCTATGATTCAAGTACTTTTATTCATATGGTTGGCCTCTTTATGTATGAGCACAATCTGGGGCCTATAAATTTGTTCTCTCTGAGTTTCTCCTGTCCAGTAAATAAAATAGAGAACTAATTGCGGGTTGACATATGAAGTTGATGGTTAAGTCGTTTGTAAAGTGTGTTACTAATCCAGAATATAAGACTATGAAGTTGCAAGGGTAATAAACGGAATGCCCTTGGTCTAGGTGTCTGTGCATCTGACATTGGGGGAGCGGTAGCAAATAGCCCTTCTCCAGTGCCTGAGCTCCGCACGGTTTTAAAAATAGTTCTCTTGATCGAGTTCATACAGAAGATAACTGTGATCCATGACATTATATAATGCTCTTCCTTTATCTGAAATCTCTATTTTTCTAAGCCAAACATTTTTCAGATTGCAGAGTGTTCTTCCCAGAATCATTTTGAAATTTCTGGCTGCCTTACGTGTTTACACATATTTTAGAACTGTTTAAATTTCTACTCACAATTTGCTCATCACACATAAAAATCCTTTAATATCATTGCCAGTGTCTTTGGTCAAATTTCTCTAAAGTGGGTGTAGACCATTTTCAATTGCCCTTGGTAATCGGAGGCGGGAATGGTACTAGTAATTACAATCACCGAATGTTAACCCAAGCCTAATTTTAGCCAGCACTTTTCAGTCTCTTGCTCCACCAAACGCTTCAGGGCTGTTAACAAGTGATCACATGGACAAGTTTCCTTCTTGTTTCATCATCGTTATTTCCTGCTTCGCTGTTTAGTGGGAGGGTTGTGTAATGAAAGAGACCGCCAAAATAACAATAATAATTGAAGGCAGCTAACGGAAAGGAGAAACAAAAGCATGGCTCACACACACTCAATATTACCTCCAATGATTCAAGAATTGCCTGTAAATTGTTATAGATAATAACTTGCATGTTATACTCCATTTGATTCAACGTAGCGACCTATTTGGTATCATTACAGCTTTGGCTGCCATTAAAGAATCTAGCTCTCTATTTCGATAAAGGTAATCTTAAATGCTAAAGCAATACTGTATCTCTATATATTTACCATAAAATTAGGATGATTAGTTGGAAAAACATGTGTTTTAAGACTACATGACTTCATTACTTTCATTTTCTGACTATACCAAGTTAACTAGAGGTGGTATTAAATATTTTGAATGGTGCTATAGCCAATGAGTGTTGATGCTCGCACTGCTGGTTATGCAATCATCGTCAACTTTTAATCCACTGACCTGGCTCTAGTTACGTCCAGGTAAAACCCGTTCACATTCGGTTTGTACAGTTGTTGACTTACTGTATTTATGGAAATGTGGTGTCTACCACATCAGAAGTTCCCATTTTATGAAAACAGTAAAACCTGCTTGCGATATTCATGCTGACAACAGAATAAAAGAGACTGCTGTAGAGAACTTCAGCAAATATATTAATGTTTTCTGTTTAAAATGTTATTATTTACAATTCTTTGAAGACATGATAAAGGGTTAATTGTGTTTTTATGTGCTGTATGGTTTACCCCTCACATGCCCAAGTGATTTTTATTTACGTACAACTAAATAAATTTTGTCCTGTTTAAAGATGGTCAGTGAATTTTTGTATAAAGTCTCTGTTTTTGTAGCCTTAAGAGGAAAACTCCTAAAATAAAACTAATGATATTCTCTGTTCGGTTCTTTCCCCTGCAACAAGCTTTCTTTAGGTGTGGCCGTAGGAGAGAATCACCTAGAGATTGTTGGAAGGTCCAAGTCTAGCTGTTAAATTTATTTATTTGTTTGTTTGTTTGTTTATTAAGTTTATTGGGGTCTAGCTGTTAAATTTAAAATGCACACACCTTTTAGTCTAACGATTGCATTTCTAAAAATTTTTTCCTACAAATGAACAAGGATTTTTTGATTTATTGTATCTTATATAAAAGACTGGAAATGATTTAAATGCCCATTGATAGGGAACTGTCAAATCAAGTATGGTATTTTGCAAACATTTTTTTTTTAAAAGACAGATCCATATGTACAATTAGAAAATAATATCCAAGATATAGTGCTAAAAGAAAATAGCAAGATAAAATATGGTTAATGTGGTCCCAATTATGTTTTGTTAACAAAAGTTTATTCGAATGGCTCGTATATGGACAATATTTCTGGAAGAAAACAAGAGAACATTAACAGTGATAGGCTTTGGGGAGAAAAGTTTGGAGACTGGGGTGACTGTGACTTTTCCATATGCATATAAGGCTCTTTCAGTTTAAAACTTGTATCCAAAATTATTTTAAATGCAGATTCTTGGGGCTACTTAAAACCTAATGAATTGGAATCTTGGGGGATGAAGCCAATAAACCTGTCTTTTAGATAAGCTTATCCGTTGATTCTCATGCACCATGAAACTGGAGACCCACTCTCAACATTTCTAAGAGTATAACAGTCTCATCTATTTCAAATACTTGTCCCGACTCTCTTGCATTGATTATTTCCTTTTATGCAACATCCTGGTCAATTACTATCTTTGGAGCACTCATAGTATATAATATATTTTTCTGCTGTTAAGTCTTTCTGTTCCCATGGTCCTTTTCCAATCAACGAATGAAAACTGGGCTTCTATAAGAACAAGGCAGGCTGATGCCTGTGCCTGCCCTCAGGTAGCCTGGATGCAGAAGTAAGCCAGAGTTGCACAGCACTAAGCATGACAATGAGATAACAAAGCTAAGGGAAATTGGGTGCGTGACCTGTTTAGATGAAACCATAATTGATAATATAAAAGATACAGAGAGGTTCAGTAAAATGATTGAAGAACTCTCATAGGTATGTCTCCTTGTCAAATGAAAGATACAGTCTACAAGTGCTCGACTTACAGTTCACAAACTTAGTTCTTCGGTCCCCTGTATACTCCTAAAAACCAATGAAGACACAAAGATGTTTTGTTTTTGTAGGCTTTATCTTATTGATATTTATCATATTAGAAAGCAAAACTGAGAAATTAATTCATTTTAAAATAACAATAATGAGCCCACTATGTTAATAACACATTTTCATAAAAGTAACCATATTTTGACCCCTCAAATTTTTTTAGTAAGAAGAGTGGCATTGTTTTACATTTTTGCAAATCTCTTCAATACCTAGCTTAATTGGAGACAACTAGACTCTCATATTTGCTTCTACTTTCAATCTGTTGTGATATGTGGTTTTGATTAACATATATTAAGAAAATTGAAAATTGAGCTTCATACCTATATGTAGTTGGAAAGGGGAGGAGTATTTTAAGTCTTTTCAGGTAATTGTAGACTTTTTCAATACCTCACCAAAACTCAACAAGTGTTGAGTCTTAAAGGTTAGTTGCAGTGTGGAATCTGACACACATCAATAAACTTTTTGTAAAATGATACCTTAAAAACCATTGTCCTGTCTTACACTTTGAAAGAATTTTTTGCCCCTTTATGATTTTGTAACACAATATTTTAGTCAATTGGAAAATATTGGTCCATTGAATTTTGTAGATCTTCCCAATGTTTTCATATTTTATAACAGTATTTTAAGATGCCACATGATTATTGTATGATTCCACTTATATAAAATGTCCAGAATAGGCAAATCCATAGCAATAGGAAGTATATTAGTGGTTTCCAGAGTCTGGGAGGAGCGGGGAATGGGGAGTGACTGCTAATGGGCACAGAGTGATGGAATGTTCTAGAACTTGATAATGGTAATGGTTGCCCAAATTTGTGAATATATAAAAACCACTGAACTATCTACTTCTAAAAAATGAATTTTATGGTTTGTGAATTATATCTCAGTCGGGAAGTGGACAAGCTCATGGAGGTTGATATAAGTTTTTACATAATTCTAATTTCCTTCTGAAAGCTTAAATATTATCATTGGCAACAGATACTATAGTTATATTCCTTGAAGCGACAGCCTTCTTTTCAGTCATGTGTCTGCCAAACAAAAACAAACGTGAGAGTCCATGAAAAAAGCAGCAGTTCAGTTACAGGGGTGCGACCTCTGGACTTGGATTTGAGGCAGATGTGCTCTGCGACATTTCGTCACACAGAACGTTAAAACGATGTGGACTCAAGGGTAAAGGCAATAAAAGGTGATGGTTTTCACTGTTTCCTCAAGGACATCCTGAAACGAGTCTGGCCATTATCTGACTGCAAGTGCGTGGAAGGGAAGAAACACAGCAACTTCCAGTACCGTGCGGTGTCACTGCTTTGACTCATACGGAGGCACGGGCTGTCTGACCACCATTGCTTTCGCATCATCGGCGCCAACATCAACACGGTCGCTCCAGAATCAACCGTGAGAGTGACTAACATCCTTTGACATTTTGACTGTTTCGACATCACTAGTGTTTGCTTCCAAGCATTCACGTGAAAGATCTTCGACTCGTTGGTGTGATACTGGATGAATATAAACGAAACGGCGAGTCCAGTCACATCTATTGATTTGCCCATTTGTAAGACAAAAGGACAGATCTGTAGACAAGGTATTAACTCAGCCTTCATGTCTGCAGCTAAATCTTTAATTTGACGAGCTACCGTGTTATTAGAAAGTGGTAGTGCTGTGATTTCTTCTGCTGACTCGTCATCCAGCAGACATTCAGCGACGTCAGCTGTACAGGCTTATGTGCCTTTGTCCAGGCAATTCAGTGCAGCCACTTACCCTGCAGAGTGCTCCACTGGCTTTCGCATTGCTGTAATGATCAATTTTTGGCTTTTAATGAACTCATCACATCTACATTTAAAATATTCAATTCCTTTTGCTTTAAATGCTGAATGATTATTCTCAAAATGATGCCGCAACTTAAGAGGTACCAGAAAGGTAACATTTTAACATCATAAAGTCGAGGGAAAGATACCTTTTGAGTCATATTTTGTTTCAGATTTACGCTTTTTTTAGTAGATTTCAATGCCACCTTTTCAGCATCTTTAGTCTTAGATGGTGCAGCTGTGGGCTAAGAAAGCGAGATTTCTAAGCTCCCTTTTGCAAACTAATGAATGAGCCATCTTTAAATGTAATAATGAATGGAGCATGGCTTATGTGAACTGGAGGTCTGCAAAGTCAAAGGTTTATAGAACAGTGGGGCAGGGGGAGAAATACCGATGTCGAATGGAAAAGACTGAGAAGCAGCAGCATCTGTCATCTTGGGAACGGGAAACGGAGTCATGGCTGAGGGCAGAGATCACAGGCAATGTATTAAAGGCATTTCACCACCAACGATGAAAAGCAGGGGTTTGAGTTGAGGGTCTCATGTTGACACTGGGAGAAGCCTCTTCCATTGTCAGGTGAAGTAGGAAGAGGTAAGAGTTCCACTGGTTCCCAATGGAGGAAAATGGCAGGAAGAAAGGACTGAGTTTGGCAAAGTACCAGGGAGCCGTATGCAACTCCTGTACTCCTTAGTTTTTCCTAAGAGCGTGTGAGGGTCTGGAAGAAGCAACTCCTTACTTATTATTTAAATGAACATAAGATACTTTATAGAAAAATGTGTAATAATTTAGGTCATCAAAAGCTTGGACTGTTCTCTGGACGACTAAATTAGAACGGTCTCTTATATCATGCCCAAGATTGTCCCCCTTATAATTTCAAATGTGACCTTACACAAATCCCATCACCTTTTCAAGTTCAGCTGGTCAAATGTGTTGGCTCTGAAAGGAGAGTGGGTGTGGCATTTTGGTTAAGAGTGTAGACTTAATAGCTATAGATTTCAATCTCAGCTTTACTGCTTGTTAGTTATGATATCTTGGGAAAATTAAGTAGTCCCCTCTGAGAATAATTTAGGCCTTGCCAGCTATGTAGTTTATATCACGACTATCTCACTCTGTCATTGCATGAAAGTAGCCACAGATAATACATAGACTGTGGCCCCAATAAACTTGATATACAGAAACAGGCAGCTGGTTAGATTAGACCAAACCATAGTTGATAAACCTTTGATCTATAAGACAGAAATAATATCACATCTCTTCAAGTGTTGCTTTAAGAATTTAATTGCGTCTATGGCCATGCCACCCTGAACAAGCCTGATCCCGTCTGATCTCGGAAGCTAGGTAGGGTTGAGCCTGGTGAGTGTTTGGATGGGAGACCACCTAGAAAGACCAGGTCCTATAGGCGTAAAAAATAAAAAAAATAAGGGATGGTAAGCTGACAAGGTCCTTGCAATCAGTGAGGTCAACCAAAGGTTGCCTCGCCAAAAAAAAAAAAGAATTGGTTACCACCTGTTTATTTCTTGATACACAGAAGACAATAAATGGAAGCTGCTATTATTATTTCTAAGGATATTCCAACTTCGTCTGTGACCATGGATCTATGGCTCTGAGACTTCCAGGATGAGCAGAACACATTACGCAGTTGAAAATGACTTTTCTGAATGGAGAGTTATATTTGAGGAAGCGTGATAAGCAGGAAACAGGGAGCCCTCTGCGGCCCCAATCCTGAGGGTTCCACGTCACGAGGGCAAACTAATGCTACCCCAGCATGTTGATGAGCTCATCTCAAAGCAATCAATAGGTAAAACTAAGATATTAATTTTACTTTGTAAAGTGACCTAATATGTAACGTGTGCTTTTAACCGCTGGTGCCCATTTTTCCTTAGGGCGGTGGTACCTTGTCTACTTAACGTTTTAACATACAACCGGAGACAACCATTTCAAGTTGAAAACAACTGTTCAGAGTTGAAAAGCCTGGACACTCCCTCACACTATGTTATCTTAACACAAACTGAAGTTAAATGTCATTATACTGATGCTCAGATCACAAAATTACACCGCACGAATGTTTTATGCTTTTAGTAAGGTTGTTTTACGTGGTTCTCCAGCATCGCGAGAATCGGTTTGGGGTAATAAATGAGAGCTGAGGACCATCTTGTACACAAGCAGCTTGGAAAATGATGACAAGTGGTGACTAGTGGTTTGTCCCTACTCCTGCTTCCTGCCTCTCCTCCAATGATAATCTCAGCCTATTCTTGGGCCTACTCAGTAAAATAAAACATTTTCTGTTCCAAATAACAGAGGTTTAATGCTCGTGCTATGCCAAACCTGTTCAGGAAAAAAGTAATAGAAGTTGACATTAGGTAAAATATATTTATTTGTTTAGTTTATAAATTATTCACATTTCCTATCGTTAATAAATTGTTTTAACTTGAAAACATACAAATCATCAGAAAATATCGGTACTTTACCATTACAAGGTGAATGATAACAAGAGTAGACACACTTTTGACTGAAAAGATGAGAAAGGGCGAGATAAAACGCTGTGGCATTTCACTCCAAAATGGTATGTCATAAACAAAGCAGATTTATCCATCCACATGGAAGCCGTCAATAAAGGCACAGAGGCAAATCATCGCTTTATTCCCATCTGGGGGATCGTCATGTGGGATCTAATACAGGAAGTGAGGCAGGGAAGAGACAGGCAAAGTGTTTGGACCACTCAGGATGCTGGTGCCATGAAGGATTTTAGGCTGATGATGTTCCCATTTTGGCAAAACTAATTATGATCAGGTAATAAGGCACTCAAATTATTAGGACAAATAATTATGAAAAGAATCTAATAACCTATGTTATTTTAACTATTATTTAACAATAAACATTTATAACTCATTTTTAATTGCAATTTACTTTTAGCATCTACTTTTATATTATATTTTTTATAGCTAGTAAGAGTTTTCAAATGGCCATATTTGTGTTCTTACTAATTCCTGTTGAATCTGGAAGATCATGCATGCCCGCAAGCTTTCAGAATCTGTTAGCTGATTAAGCATCACATGAGAAAATTTTCGGCTGTTGACATTTTGTATCGATGTTACAAATGAGTTGAAATTTTACGTTTATGCGGTTAGGCAGACATACCAAATTGTGCATACACGCAATTGTTGCGTGCACACGGTATTAACCTGTGTTCTGCCACCACAGACCGGGCCGGGACTGAAATCCGAAAGTTCAGGCAGAAGCAAGGCGGCGGCAGCCACGCAGGAGCACGTGCCCTCCGCCCGCCGCGGGTCGCCCTGCGCCGCCCCGTTAGTGTCTCCCCCGGGCAGGGAATGCGGCCTGGGCCTCTGGCCAATAAAATCTTTGCTCTGAGCTTGGACTAAATCCAGACACGACTTTGACCCCTCTGCTCATCTGCAGGGAAGCCGGCTGCGTTCGATTTCACAGATGTCCCTGGAAATCGATGAGTGAGTAGGATTGTGTAGATAGGGGTTAAAATCTGCTTTGATATAACATAGATCTAGTAAAAAAAAAAAAAAAAAAAAGGAAAAAGCATCCGTCACTAAGCCATGGCCATGGAACCCTTCCAGAAGAACTTGGGTGGGGAGGACAGCCAGAGTCCACTTTTACACCATTTGGGAGGTCCCACTGCATCATGGGAGCTCCTCTCACTCTGGAAGGGCGGGGGAGGGGCATGTTATTTTTTTCTAGGTAGCAAAGTGGAAGCTGCAGGGAAGAAATGAGAAGGTTAACAAGGTGGAAGCTACTTTGCTCTGCAGCCTAAAAGGAGTCATTAGATTATTCGAGTCCATTGTCTGGGGTAAGTAATCATCATGAGCACGCAGGAAGAAAATAATTTTTAAATAGCCCTCCTCAGGGAGGTGGAACTGTACTGTTTTCGCCCCTTTGCTGAGTTAACAGAATACAAAGCGTACTTAGGCTTTCACTCAGTTAACCCACAGCCTGGGCTCTTAAACATCCCTGTTATAGAAGCGGTAACTGTCCACGTCGCCTTGGGGGAAGCAGCATCCTTTTGAGAAATGTCTGTAGGTTTGTTTGACAATGCGAAGTCCGGGGAGGTTGGACTCAGGACGAGGTCTGCAAGCAGAACGCCTGGCCTGCTCTCCCGCCGTGCCCCAGGACCCCGGTGAAGGCTGTCGCTGGAAGAGGACATGAGGACACGATGACACGAGAGGGCGGAGCCTGGTACCCGAGCCCGCAGGACGGCTGGGAAGGTGGCTGCACTCACCAGGAGTGCCTCCCGCGGCCACTGCCCCTCACAGTTCCTTGTGGGAACATGTGGCCACCTGCTCCACGGATGGACTCAGATGACACAACGGGAAAACATTCAAAAGCTGGGTTTCCTTTCCCAATGCCTCGATAAAATAGATATGTAATAAAAACCCGCTAATAATCATTTATTGTTTGTTTCTACATGGCAGAAGCCTCTTTTCTTATGGGTGTCGGGGGGTGGGGAAGACACTACTGCGGGGCTTCTTGTCCTGCAGCCCTCGTGCTGGGGCCACGATTTGACCTTCACCACAACGGGACTATGGCTCAAGCAAAGCACTGCCCAGTTGAATTTACTGCATTTGTGTGCAGACTCTATGCTTTTCAGAGGGCTCCTGGAATCAGCAAAGCCCCTTAGTTCTTAATCGAAGGAAAGAGAAGAGATTTGGACACAGAGGAGAAACACAGCCATGCCTCAATACCCCTGCAGGTAGGAAAACGTGTCCCTAAGCCTGACTGCCTCTCTGGTGTCCATGTCTTCCCCTCTTGCGGAATTTCTGCTGGAGCTGCAGCTTGTTGGCGAAGAACAGCTGTCTCCAGCCCACATCCTTGGCCAGGGCCCTCATCTCAGGGGTGATGTCGTCACAGGCAGACTGAACTATCGGCTCCCACAGTTTGTCAGAGATGCACAGCTATGGGTGGAAAAAGTCAGAAGTAGGTTACGTCACACATGGGTTCACTCACTCATGAAATCACTGTCCGGCTCATGCTGCCTGTGAGACACTGTGAGAAACACTGCATGTGCCCAAGGATGTAGCAGACACTGTTTCCCCTCCGGAAACTTTCTCTTTGAGGAAAGAGGCGAGTGCACCATAAATAGATGGATGGATAGATAGATGGCAATATTTGATTGATGGAATAAATTCTGATCTCATTTAAGATGCAAAATGCAAGACAGTTATATGTAGGACTTATACACCATTATAGAGTTAATTTCCAATTAGCCATATAACAGAGGCTGATAATGGTGTGTCACACAACCTTATACCCAGTGCTGCATTAACTTTTCAAGTGGGAGTGTTGCTGATTCCTGCTAAATTTGCATCCATTTTAAACCCTTGCTCAAGGCATCCCTCCTATGGGCTTGTAGAGCTGATGGCTTAGTCCACTGCGGGCTACTCAGTGTTGAAATGCATCAGAAGGACCAAGCAGCCTACCAACCAGCATATTAAAAATCCACCTGGTGCCACAAGTTTAGCTCTGAGTCCTCTGCACATGTGACATCACGCCATGCACCAGAATGGCCTACAAGATGCAGTCTACTTCCTGAGCCCACCTGGCACAGGGCAAAGTGAGCCGTTCTCTAGGGACGACCTTCTCTGAGATATTTCTCTGCAGCCTGGGGATTTAACCGAAGGCCATCAGGTTAAGGACCGATAAGATCTTTCTGGCCCAATATCTACACAAGGCTATTTGGTCCTCCAAGTTCAAAGCTGCCACAATTCAGCTTCCATTTATTTATCCAAGATTTCCTAAAATGACTTCTTCAGGTGGCACCATTACTAAAGCGACTACTGTCATCAGTCCCCCGCTACTAAACACTATTAATACAGAGACTTCCAGACCCCTTACCTACCAGGCCCCAAATCCTTCCTGAAGGTAAAGCTTCCATTACACTTACTCAGTACCTCGATCTTGGTGACAGTCATGGTTTTTTGGTATATGCAAGAACAAGTACATTTAAGGGTGCTTGGGTATTTGATGTTGCACAGTAGCAGTACAAAATGTGCCTTAAGAAGGGTTCCGTGCGGGTCTCAGTGACAGACCGTTCCCGGCTCCATCCTTCCTGCGCCAACAGTGTGCTCAGGAGGTTCATCACTAATCTGATTTCCCCTTTCATCAGTTCCATGCCCTGGGTGGCTCGTGTGAAAATCCAGAAGTGGGAAGGATCAGGCACAGCGAGGGACCAATATAGAGCCACCATTTCTTTAAACCAACGGTGCCCGAGCACCCTGGGCTGGGCCCCGCCTCAGTACCCACAACCCTCAGACTCATTTGTAGGAACTGCCGCAGAAACATCTCTTATAAGGAGGCAAAGAAAGGCAAGAGGCGGATGGGCCCCACAAAGGTCAATGACGGTGGGAAACAGGATTAGCTGTGGAAAATGATCAGTGTAGACCTGATTGATATGTTGAAAATTAGGTTGAACTCATGATTTTCACTATTTAAAATTTCTTTTTAGGGAGCAATTTTACCACTTAAAGAGGAGAAGCACACAGGCATGGCAAAAATTCCTCAGATTCTGGAAGACTGACTCCAACTGTGCTCTATTTAGAAAGGCATCAGGCTGCGGGGGACCGGAACCTCTAAACACACAGCCACATAATGTCAAAGAGGAAAAAGGCACCCGCACAGCTAAAACAGCTGTCAGGAACCAAAGTGCTAAAATCCATGCGCTTTATTATGTGGAAGAGGCCTTCACTCGTGGCCCAGTCATTTCCTCTTTTCTTTAGAATTCATTTTAGTTTAGTGTCCAGCTTTTAGCCCTTAGCAGTTTGGCCACAGCAAATCAGAAGGGTGGCTGATGCCATTAGAGGCCAAACAGTAAAAGCAGAGAAAAACAGCAAGTGAGAAACTCACATTAAGGGAAGAGATGAAAAGGAAAATGAAACTAAACTCGTTACTCCAGGCCAGGTTAGCTGCTCCACAGTTTTCAATAGCCCGTTCATCTACCTACCCATCCAGCCTGAATGGAGGCCTATTATGTTGGGCAGGGTTCTGGGTCTCAAACTACAGAATGTCTAGGTTGTTTAAGCAGAAGGGGAGTCGCAGAAGCAACAGACAGCTATCAGAATAGCTAGTAAAACTGGAGGGCAAGGTTCAATGCTATACAGCCGCAAACCACAGTAGCAGATTAAAAAACAAAACACCCAGACTATTCTAGCAGAAATCTCACTGCTTCTGCTCCCCAACCCCTAGCACCTTGGGAGCAGTGATGTTTGCGATCGACACTAGAACCTTTCCCATACGCCCCCAGCACTGTGCTTGCAGGATGAGCCGGTCTCTGTGCACATGGAGGGGGCCCCCAGCTCGCTTGTGTCTTCCTTCCAAGACTCTTGCAGGTGGGTCTACTTGACAGACCTTAGGCTACACCCAACGCACTAGTTGCAAAGGCAGATTTTATCTTTGTAGCCACCCCAGTACACTGAGGCAACTCCATCTAGCAAAAGGGAATTAAAAATGGGCTGAGCGAGCCAATCCCAAGCATCCTCTCAGTCTGACCACTGGCTCTTCCCATCCTCATGGACCCTTCCTCCATCCTGCTTTGCGCCCTTGGATCCTAACTTCTTCCTGGGGAAGAGAAAACGTATAAGCGTTCTATTTTGTGACTCTCTTACACTCATTTCTTGGGGTGAAGGCAGCCAGTACTCTTTCATACTTAATGCTACTCTGAAAGTACTCTAATAAAGGAAAAAAATGAATTACAGATAGAAATGAACAGTATGATAAAGCATAATCACGTAAGATCCTTTCTGCATAAATATCAGAGCAAAAACTCTCATAGTCACACAATGGTTATTGATAAATGGCAACACTGAATCTTACGATAATGACGGCCCCGAAAGATTTTGATGTCAGGCAGGTCATTCATTATCTTATCCCACTCTGGACAGTTTTTCAAGGTTTACTTCCTATACCCAGATTGCAACATTTTCTAAATATAAACAACAGAGGAAAACCTTTAACATGTCTTAATATTTTAAAAAGAGAGATCTTCTGAACCTCCTTTAAAAGATTTGAATTCTAACACTAGTGTAGATGACTAGCCCATTTCCAGTAAACACATTTTAGGATATCAGTGCATCTTACATAACAGAGATTATGGGAGAAAATGATGGGGTTTTGAGGAAAGGAAAAGAATTTTCAAGAGAGCTAAAATTTCTACCAGTATAAATTCAATTTATCACTCATTGTATACTGAAAATATTTAGTTTTGTTTTATATTAAAACTGGTCTACAAAATACCCCCATCTAAGACTCCACACCCTGGGGCTCTTTTGCTTGGTAGACGCTAGGGTGCAAAACACGAGGTACCCATCCTGATCATGTTTCCAGTTATTTTGATCCAAAACACAGCAAAGTGGGAGTTTAGCGCCTCCTGGCGGTGGTGCTTGAACTGAACATACATAAACTACAGTAAAAGCTGAAAGGGATCCCAGGGCTTACCGAGTTAATACCTCTCCTTTTACAAATGGGGAGATTAAGGCTCAGGAAGGATAAGGGTGCATCTGCCTAAGGCTCACGGTAGGGAGTGGCTCAGTGAAGAACAGAATCCAGCTCTCTGGTTTGCTGATCCAAACGCCCAGCGAAGATGAGAACTCCACCTCCACCTGAAGCTTCCGGCCTTTTAGAATCTCTTTATCTGTACAACTTTCATATGAATGGGTCAAATTCTTAGAATTTGGGCCAGACTCTTAGAATTGGGTTGCCCTAAACTCAAGAGAGCACATTAAGAGCACAGATGCTGGGCGACCTCAGACTCAGGGCGTGGGCCTGGCATTTCTATTGGTACCTGTTCCTTAGGTGCTTCATCCACTTGGCCAGGCTTGGGAACCACGGTCATAGAGAGTTTGGGGACGTGAGGAAAAACCTATTTCCCCGTAGCCAAAATGTGACAGGAGAGATTTTCTCCCTCCGTGTTCCTGAGTCTCTACCAAGGTGAAAACGTTCATGTGTCTGTCATGATTGTCCCTCCTCGTCTGGGCCTGGGCCTTCTCATCCAGCAACTGCAGGGGCTGTTTCTGTTCTGCTGCGGTTTGCAGAAAAAGCATAGGGCCAATGCCTGGTGTCACCTGGGCAAGGCGGCAGGTCCCTGGGAGGTTTCCTTAGTGAGCTCACCTCAATCCCAGGGCTGGCCCTGGTCTGACTGCCTGCAAACCGTGACGCCGGATTCACCTTTCAGCGGTGTGCTCCCATTAGCCGAGCTCCCTGGGGACGGCTTTTTTGGTGGTTTACCCTGAGAAATATAAGCAGCCAGCCCGCCAGACCTGCAGGCGCACATCCGTGGAGGCTCTGTGGCTTGGTAGACACGACAGCAGAGGCAGGCAGCTGGACAGTCCTGATCGCTGGTGCCATTAAGGTCGGTAAGTGGAAGCTTCCACCCCGGACCGTTGGGTGGCACCGTGGGGTCTCCCGGCCTAGCCACCCCACCCCCACTGACTCCCCGCTGCAGTCCACACATTGCGTCTCCACGCGTGTTTATGCTTCCAGGGCAGACCCATTACTGCGCAGTCGGGTCAGGCCTTGGGAACCTTTCTGTCTCCTAAAGGTGACCCTCCAGCTCTCACTTTCCACAGGACCCATTAAAACAGCGCCTGACCACGCCCTGCAGATCTGCCCCACCCACCAGCCTCTGCGGCTTCGTTTCCAGCTTTTTTACCTTCCACCCTCCGCTCCAGCGGCGCTGGTTGTTATTTCTGTCCACTCTTCAGCGTCGTCCGCCACGCAGCTTCCTCTGCCTAGGGTACGCTGCTTCCCACTCCGGGCCTGGCTAACTGCTACCTGTCAGGCAATGCTCCTTCCTCAAGGAAGCCCCAAGTCAAGTTACATCTCACGGCCACCCGTGCCTGTCTCCAGAGCACCCACCACAGCTGTCACTGAACGACCGCTTGGACTGCTTTTCTCCTTCCAGTGAGAGCTCCTTGGAGGGAGGGGCCATGTCAACTTCCCACTGTCAAGTCCCCAGCGCCAGCACAGTGCCAGGCCCACGGCAGGGGCTCGGCGACTACACAGCCCTTAGAGGGGAGCCTATGACAGTGGTCCACCGACAGGCTCACAGTCAGAACCCCGGGGGATGGCAGTTCTGCCCCTCACTGGCTGTAGGACCCTGGGCAAGTTGGTTAAGCTTGCTAGTTCTTAGCCTCTGTATCTATAACATAAAGGTAAGAAATAGGATCTACCCTGCAAGAGTTTTTTTGAGAATTTAGTGAAATAAAGTAATTACAGTGCTCAGCGCATTGCCGAGTTTACAATAAGTGCTCAATTAATGTTGTCATGGCCAATAATCCCTGAACACATACACACTTACTTCCTTTTTTTCCCGATTCATAGGGGCACACGTTATCGTTCCTGGATACCTGTATCTGCGTAATTCTATATATTTATTTGATTCTTCTAAACAATTACACTTATCGTAGTATTTTTCTGCAGACAAACATGCACGTTGTATAGAAAGAAATTTGGAGCATTATTTACAAATAGCAGAGGGAAAACCACCTAAATGCCTATCAGTATGGATCTGGTTTTAAAGAGTATGATTTGTCCATACACCAATGGCTTAGGACACTTTTTTAAATTGAAGATTTATATGTACTGACATGAAAAGGCTATAAAATGTGTTGTAAAGAAGGGAAAAAATGATGGAGAACAATATATAATATGCTACCATATGCTTTTAAAGGCGCGTGTGCACGCGTATATGTACTCAGAGACCACACACGTACACTGATGGGCACACGGAATATCTCTGGAAGGACGTACAAAGCACGGTGATACGACCGTCACTGGAGAGGCGCATTAGAGAATGAGGGTCAGGAATGGGACAGAGAATTACATTTTACTATATATATGGAAATACACATTAAAAAAAAATTTCCATCCTGGCTATTTAACACAAATCGATTTTATCAAAAATATAAACAAATTGATACAGCCCCTCCTTGTTTGAGCACCCAGTCACCGCTTTCTTGTAGTTAACTCTAGGCTAAGCTCTACAAAGTTGGGTGACACAACCCTAGCTATGGAGCACGGTGGGAGGCAAGTCATCGCGTCACACTCAAGGGAGGTGGGACGTGCTGGCAGAAAACCCACATGAAGGAAGAAAAGCGGTGGGTCAGAAGGGAGGACATTCCTTGAAAAGGGGACAGCATAAGCGAAGGCTAATGGGCACAAGAGAACCCGGCACACAGGACAGCTGCGGGCAGGTGGGAGGCAGGTCCAGGGCACTGTGGCCTCACGTGCCACGGAAGACTTTGCATCTCATTTTGAAAATGACGGGAAGTCACTAAGGGTCACTGAGCAGGGCAGTGACATGACCAGAGCGCATTTTAGAAAGACTGCCCTCGGGCAGAGTGGAAGAGCAGCCAGTGGAGCAACAAATGAGAGGCCAGGAGAAAAATCCCCCCAGAGAGCCCCGGAAGCAAAGACAGGGCCGGAAGTGGAAGGCCTAAAGCGAGATCTTTAGACGGGACAACCAAGAGGTTACTGGGAGTGGGGCCGGGGACATTCAGAGGCGTGGATGGAGGGAACGTGTAGTCCTACAGTAGACCAGCGGCTCCTGGATTTGGAGCGTCATAAAAGCAGTGAAATTAAAAAACAAACAAACAAACAAAAAACCAGAAACTGAGAGCCAAATAAAGTTGCCCAAATAAAGTTACCAATTTTTTAATTTTGCAAAGTGAAGATAATTTGTTAAAATTACATATCATGTTTTAATACCATCATTTCATAAAAGAAGGGACATTTTAACCCTCCCCAAAATGGGATGGTCATTTAGATGGAATAAATTTAGCTTGATGACAAACTCTTCATATCACCCGTTCTGTTCTCATTTCATTGTGGATTATAAAATCTCAGATTCATGATGCTGGTTTGCTGACTGTAAACTGCCGTGCAAACCATTTCTTTTTTCCAAGAAGGGAAAGAAAGAAATTGGATAGGAATAGAGTCAAGAGTTTTTGGTTTTTGAAGGATGAGACTGATTTGAGAAACTTAATGTCCTGAGAGGAAAAAGCAACTGAAAGAAAGGTTTAAAAGTAGGACCCAAATGCAGCGTGGTATCCTGGATCAGACCCTGAGTCGGCAGACGGACATTAGCGGAAAAAACGATCAAAAACATATAAGGTCTGTGGTTCAGTTAACAGTATTGCACCAACATTAACTGCTTAATGTTGATAAATGTTCCACATTATATGAGATGTTAGCATTAGGGGACGCTGGGAGACAGGTATATATGCAAACTCTCTGTATCATCTATGCAATACTTCTATAAATTTAAAATTATTTACAAGTAAGAAGTTCTAAAAATAACAAAATGGAAGGGAAAGGAGATAAGTCAAAGCCTAAAGTCCCCAGGGTTAAACTTCTGAGCCAGGTGGCAGGTGGCCCTGACCTTGACGGAGGGGAACATTTCCCTCTGAGACCAGAGGAAGAGGTTGGATGTGGAGACAAATGATTTGCTAATAAATTTGCCCCCAGAAGTTTGAAATGGTAGTGCTTTTTTGCATTAATAAAATAACTGAATAAATTACAGGACAAAACAAGTAAATGAAAATAGTTTATAAGTGAAAATGACAAAAGGGACAGGAACGAAGGTGCCTTCAAGTATTCAGGGAGCGGGACTGACAGTGGTCGCATCGAGGCCTTGACAGTGGGCAAAATCCGCACCAGCTGTGTTTTCTGTGCTTGTGTCATTTTGCCAACGATTCGAAGTAGTGAGTCCCTTTGGTCAGTCTGGGGCATGATGGAGGACAGGGACTATGATAAACGGCCCCCCAAAACCACCCATACTGGGAATAAGTAATTCAGCAAAGGGCTGTTACTGGAAGAAATGGGAACGGATCGGGGATAATCAATACTCGCCATCTTCTCATGCAGCCGTGACCCTGCTCTTGACTCAGAATGCCCGTTGATCAGGAGTGCCACTAGTCTTCCAGACCACTTGGAGAACTCCTATTTTCCCCTCAAAACCCAGACACAGTAACCCACTTCTGCGAAGACAAGCAGAGGAAACCATCTTGCCCTGCCTTTGTACCCTGTACACATGTTCCCCATATGACTACCCCATGTTATAATGATTTGTATCTGTGTAGATTTCTCCTATTAAACTGTAAGTGTCTTGAGATCAAAAACAATATCTTTCCATCTCTGTTGCTTCTGTAGCCAGGAATGTGCCTGTCATAAAGTAAGTATTCAACAAACGCAGGTATAAATGCAAACAATAAACCACTGCTATATTTTTTTAAAAAAAGAAAGAAACGGCTTTGAGAACACATGAGGAAAACTTTTGACTTGACTGTTACCTTTGAAAATCTTTGTGATGTTTGAGAAAGACTGGCAATGTCTTCGAGATCCAGATAGGAAATGATATGCAGCAGCAGACTGTCTGAGAGCCGTTCGAGGTAGTCTAATTTACCCTCGCACAAATTGAAGACATAGTCCAATATTTTTGCACCGAATACTAAGGCAATTTGAACTGTAATTTAAAGAAACCAACAAGCCACCATGATTATCATGCACAGTCATATAAAACCTATGATCATTATCAGTGAGACACAAGCTTTGGGGTACATCCCCCGCCACCGCCCCGGAGTGATGTTAGATTACGTTGAGTCATCACTACTGTCATCGAGGTGCCTGTGGGCCCAATGGCACACATTTGTGATGGAATCGTTTCCAATAGTCACCCCTTTTAGGGACACTCACTGTTTAACATAGTGATGGATTATAGCCCCTTGATCTCATCAGCACCAAATTCCAGTCCAGACAGCCAACTTGACCAGTTTCAGCATTGTCTGTCATGCCTGTCCTCGCAATCTCCCTGACTGGGCACAGGGGCTGGCCCCTGAGGGTTTTCTACCGCCCCTTCTCTCCCCAGATCGGTCTGAAACCCATTACTATCTCTTAATTTAATTTTTGTTCTCTTATAATGCTACACGTTATTTCTCCACCAAACTCTTACCTTCCTTTTTTCCATCTTTCATCCCTATCTTTACACAATAGAAAGAAATAAACAGGCAAAGAGAAAACTAGACGATTAGTTCATGAAACTTGTCTCAACTTTTGCCTCATATTTCTCATACCTTTTCAATTATTTCCAAATTAAGAAATAGTTCACAAAGAATTGGCCAATATTACGGTCTGCTTAATATGTTCACTATAAGAAAAAAAATGAGGTTTGTTTTGTTTTGTTTTACCCCAGCTCGCTGAATAACCAAGAAATGGCTAACAAATAACAAAACATGTTTGGAGGGAAACATACTCAAATTTGAACAGTGGTTAAATCTAGGTGGTGACTTTTATTTTCTTCCTTTTGCTTATCGGCATTTTCTAATCTTTCCATTGACCAAAAAAAAAAAATTCTGAGATGTCCTAAATTAAATTACAAGTGGAAGGAAGAGACAGGAGAGGTTACTTGGTTAGCAACTGCAGGCCAAAGCCAACAGAAGACTCCTTCCGCCCCTGAATGTATGTACAAACTTTGAACTAACTTTCAGGTGGCTATTTCTGAGATTGTCTCGAGAATAACTGACCACCAAATGCCACAGCGTCTTGCTTACGCATTAACTGTCTGGACCGCTGCCCACAACCAATTCAAAGAGCAAATGCTCCTCCTTACAGATGGATGGCGGAACTATGTGCCTGTCCCAGAACTAGCCCGGCTTCACCTGCTCCTGCCCCCTTTCTCTATGGCCAATGTAAATTCCTTCCAAACAACTTACATTTTTCTTCCCCAAACTCAATGTATAAAAGAGCTCTTCCTTCCCTGAGCTGGGGACAATCCGGACGGCTTAGCCGGCTCACCCCAGGACCTGGTCCTTTTTCTGGCTGTCATATGGCTCCATAAACCCCTTCTTTTAGAAAAGCTTTCAGCCCTGAAGGTTTTTGTTTACCACTACAATAAACCCATATTACCAATGTAATTTTTTTTTTTTTAATTCTAGGAAGGAAGGAAGAGAGGGAGAAGGGGAAGGAAAAGGGAGAAAAAAAATATAAGAATTACTTCCAAAATAGTTGCTCTGTAATTGGCTAGAGATTGATTCACAGATGGAGAAAAAACAACAAAAAAAAACAAAAAACAAAAAACAAAAACGGAAAATTCAACTTAAGGTGGCTTAACAAATGGGGCTTTTCTTTTTTCTCACACACTTAGATTCTGGAGGTAGGCCATGATGACCGGTGCAGGAGCTCCATCATGTCATTTATGTCCCAGGGTCCTTTTATCCTTCTGTTCCACATTCTTAGGATGTGGCTCTCATCCTCAGGGTCACTCTAAGACGTCCCTGTTCCAGGACATCACGGCCACAGCCCTAGCCCAGAGAGGAAAAAGGGCGGAGCGAGAATGGGCAGGGAAGCTTCCCTGTCTGAAGGCACTTTCTAGAAAGCTCTGTGAAGGAACTTCAGCTCACATCTTACAGAGCAGAACTGGGTCACACGACCACATCTTCAAGGTAGGTGGGAAATATAGTCTGTCTTATGAGGAAAAAATGAAATAAAGAAAACACTAAAGAAAGGAGAAAATGAGAACAAAATAAAAAAGCAAAGAAAAAGTACGAAGAGATGACAGCGCAAAGTAAGATGATAGAAATTACAGGCATAGTAGTAATCACGATCAATGTAAATGAACTAATTACTCCAGGTGAAAGACCCTCGGATAAATAACACATGCATACACATGCAAATAAGTCTGCCTATGTGCTATTTATAAGAGATGCTTAAAAAGTAATGATATGGAAAAGTAAAAGGAATAGTACGAAAAAATAGACCAATTCAAACCAAGAGAAAGTTGATATAATTATGTTACTATTAGACAAAACATACTTTAAAGTAAAGCTCACTCTTGGTGATAAGGAGGACCATTACTTAATGATAAAAGGAATAATTCATTAGGAAGATTTAATACTTCTAAACTAGTATGCCCCTCAAAAATACACAGAGCAAATGCTGATAGAATTACGATGAAAAAAATGATAAATCCTCCACTGCAGTGGGAGATTTTATAATACCCCAATCAATACTTGATACACCAAATAGAAAAAAAAGTTAGTGAACATATAAAATATTTGCATAATGCTATTAATTAGATTTATTCGATGGATTTTGCTATAGATTTGAATGTTTACATTCCTTCAAAATTCGTACTTTGAAACCCAGTCCCCAATGTGATAAGATTTGGAGAGAGAGCCTTTGGGTGATTACGTCATGAGGGCTGAGCCTGCACGAATGCAATTAGTGGGCTTATAAAAGAGACCCCAGAGAGCTCCCTGCCTCTCCCACCACGTGAGGACACAGTGAGAAGATGGCCATCTGTGGACAAAGAAGGGGGTCCTCACCAGACACCGAATCTGCTGGTGTCTTGATCTTAGGACTTCCCACACTCCAGAACTGTGAAAAATAAACGTTGGTTGTATAAGCCACTCAGCCTTTAGTATTTTTACTAGCAGCTCTAGCGAACTAAAACAGACAACAGAAAGAGCCCTGCACCTAACAATTAGAAGAATTACTTTCAATTCATGTCAAGTATACATGGAATATTTGTAAAATCTGACTATGAATTGTTGGGCGATACCCAACAAAGGGCTGCTACCACATAGGGCCAGGTTCTCTGATCATAATGGAATACATTTAGAAACCAATAATAAAAATGTAATGAGCTCGTATTAGTGTGCGAGGGCTGCCATAGCAAACTACCACACACTTGGAGGATACACGACAGAAATTTATTTCTCACAGTTCTAGAGGCTGGAAATTCAAGATCAAGGTGCCAGCAGGGTAGGTTCCAGTCTGAGGCCTTACCTCTTGGCTTGGGGGTGGCCGCCATCCCACTGAGTGCTCACATGACCTCTTTTTTGGAAACTGTCTGGTGTCTCTTCTTATAAAAACACTAGCCCTCATCTTCATGACCTCATTTAACCTAATGACTTCTTAGAGGCCCAACTCCAAATACAGTCACCTAGGGCTTCGATATAAGAATGTTGGGGGAACCCCCTGAAACATTTGGAAAATTTAAACACCGTTCCGAATAATTCATGTGTCAGAGAAACATCATAAATGCAATTAGTAAATATTTAAATCCAACAGACAAAGAAAATTCTAAATAAAATGCATGGATCCAGTGGTTAAAGAAGAGAATATAATTGTAATTACAACGGAGACTTCAAAAAATCATTACACCAATTACTTTAAAATCAGACAAATTGAACAATCTTCTAGAAATATATAATTTACCAATTCTGCCTTAAGAAGAAATAGAATACCTGAGATACTGTAACCAGTAAGTAAATTTAATTCACTAATTGATTAAAAAAAAAAACACCTCAAGTAAAGCTTTAGGTATATGCTGTTTTACAAGTTATCTTCATAAACTCTCAAAGAACAGACAATACATATCTTATATAATTTGTTCCAAAGAATAGAAATAGAAGGAAAGCTCCAATGTAAATTATGAGGTTGCTATGACTAGCAACTATGGTGACCAAAGAGAAAACTGTGTATGAGACATTTCTAAATAAAATATAATTCTAAATAAAGTATTAGGAAATTTAATCTATTGACATTTAAAAAAATAAATAAACTGTGACCGGTAGAGTTAATCTCAGGATGATCCAAGAATGGAATAACTTAGGAAGATGTATTAAATTAAAATCATTCACCATTTTAACAGAAAACAGGAAAAAAATGATCATCTCAAAAATGTAGAAAACTATTTCATACAATTCTAACATCTGTTTATGAATAAATACTTCTAGAAAACTAATAATAAAAGGGAAGTTGTTCAATCTGATAACCTGACATAGGGTAGTTACCAAAAACTTTATAATAGTAGCAATAATAATAACAATAATATATGGATTTGTATAATATTCAATATTTGCCAAGTACTGCCCTAATGTGTGTTTATATAGTATGTGTATCATATATACGGTCATTCAATCCTCATAGTAACTCTATGAGATGGGTACTATTATTACTACCCTCTTATAGAGAGAAAGACGAAGAATACAGTGGATAAGTGGCTTACTCATGGTCTCATACTGAGAAAGATCACAGAGTGAAAACTAGGATTGAATCAAGCAGTTTGCTCCACAATGCATCTCCTAATCATTATGTTATATGGCCTTTAATGTCAGGCCTAAGGCTTCTAGAATGCTAGTTCTCACCATTTCTATTCAACATTGTTTTAGAGATTAAAGCAAGGGGAAAAAAAAGGAAGATATAATAATGTATCAGGGTTAGAAAGCAACGAAAAACTGCCATGACTGCTGATGATCTAAATACCATCATACAAAAGTCAAGAAATTTTACTGAAAAATGATCAGTATCATTTCTCTATATATCTGCAATGAGTAATTCAAAATGATGACCTAAAATACATTTATCTTTGACTCATTAATCTCACAAACATATGTTGATTAAATAAGAAATGACCCATGTACAAGGTTATTCATTTGGCATTATTTGTAATACCACAAGATTGGAAATAACCAAAATTTTTTTTATTAGGATTCTGATGCATCCACACAAATAAATACTATGCAGCTATTAAAGAAAAAAAAATCTCTGAAGGCATAAAGTGTTCTCCTGGATACAGAGGTAGAAAAGTACAAAGTTGACCAGGAGGAGTAGAATGCTACCATTTGTATAAGAAGAAACACTGGAAGGACACAGAAAAACAAATCTAAGTGGTTAGTGGTGGGCAAGAGAAGGAAGGGTAGAGCAGAAAAAGATGAAAGCAAACCTCTGAATGCACATGGTTTTATAGTTTTAACTTTGGAAACAGGTTTTACATAATCGAAACTTAAAATCAAATTTATTAAACAATTTTTTAAGCATTCTAGTCTTAGCTACAAAAAAATATAAGGTGCTTGGGAAGAATTTGAACAAAAGGCACGTAAGACCTTTATGAAGAAAATATTAAAACTTGATTGAAAAACAAAAAGATCTAAATAAATGGAGAGAAACACCATACTCAAAGGATGACAGGTCTCCCCTCAAAAATCCAAAAATTCAATGCAATTCCAATCAAAATCTCAACAGGAATTTTTGCATAGCTTTACCAGCCGATCTTAAAATTTAGATGCGGGGTAACAAGTCAAGAACAGTCCTTGTAAAGACCAGGAGGAGAAGGATATAGATGAATTCATCTTACAGGTAAGAAAACTTACTATAAAGATTTTAATTAAAGCAGTATAGTGTTGGTGTTAAGACAAAGGACCAACAGAACTAAATATCCCTGGAAATGACAGGAAGCTAGAATATGTAAATGATGAGATTAAAAAACCACGTGGAATAATTAAACTATACTATAAACGATGCTAGAACATTGACCAGCCATACAGGAAAAAGTATATATAACCTTTTATCTCATCATATTAAAAAAGAAATGAGGTAAGTTAAAGACAAATATATGAGAAAAAATCATAAAATATTTAGAGTTAAACATAGGAGTATATCCTCATAAAGTCGGTGTAGGGATAGATTACTTATACAAAATGCAAAAGTACAAGCCATATAGTGATAGACTGACAATTTGAACTGCATTAAAATGGTAAACTTCTATATGGTAAATTTCTAAACTGGTAAACCTATATGGGCAAAAGCACACAAAGTGAAAAGATAAGCCAAAAACTTGGTGAAATATCTGTAGCCCATATAACTAAACCAAAGAATTGGTACTCAAAATATGCATATAAAAAAGTTTCTACGATAAATTTTAAAAAACCCATCAACTAGAAGAAATAGGCAAAGAAAATGAATTAGCAATTCTCAGAAGGGAAAATTCAAATGGTCAATAAAGAAAAATATTCAAACTTATTAATAATCAGGGAACATATGAAACAAGTTTGGCAAAGTTAACATGTATCTCTCATTACATCAAATGTGGTGAAAATAAAGAGAACTAACATTTCTCATAAAATGCCAATGGAAGTATAAATTGATGTAACCCACATGGAGAACAGATTGTCGATAGTAAAGTACAAGGGGCACACATCGTGCAGCTCAATGAATACACTTCTACATCCTCAGCTTAGAGAAACACTCACACATTGCACAAGGATAAATGAAGATTCACTGTTACAAAAAAGTGAAAACCACCTAACTACCTTCAGAAGGGGAAATGAATGAATAAACTATGGTTTATAATAAAATAGAATACCATAAGCCATTGAAATGAATGAACTAGATCTACATGTATCAACATGGATAGATCTCAAATACAGTGTTGACTGATTAAACAAAGTTAAAAACCGATATAGTATGATAGCATTTATGTAAATTTTTAAATATAAAAATAGTATATCTTATTTATATAGTTGTAACTATGTATAATAAAATATGCTTTGAAATGATTCCAACTTTAGAAGAGTTAATAGAAGAAGATAGAGGGGAAATAGATAGGTGAGGGGTAGAAATTTGACTATATATGTAACTTGTTTATGATTTTAAAAAATATTAAGTAAAGATGACATTCACTTCAGCATGTATCATAAAACTGGGATAATAAAGATTAATATGGCTCTGAGAAATGATGACACAAAATTAAAACCATTCAAAAAATTAAAACCAGAGTAAATTCTCTGATCACATTCAATTAAGCTTGAAATCAAAGGAAAAAGTAACCAAAAAATCCCAACCACCTGGAAATTAATAAAATGTTTTTAAATAATATATGAGTCAAAGAAGAACTCAAACTGGAATATAGAAAATATTTTAATCTGGATGAGAATAAAGATACGACTTATCAAAATTTACCTAATATAGCTACAGCAGCATTTAAAGGAAATTTAAGGGGAAAATAGCTGAAAACCAAGATTAAGCTTCCATCTCAAGAAATTAGGAAAAGAACAATGGACCATATCTAAAGAAAGTAGTAGGAAGGAAATAATAAAGGGAAGGACAGAAATCAATAATAAAAGTAAATTTATAAAACTAGAGAAAATCAGTAGAGCTAAAGGTGGGTTTTTTGAAAAAAAATTAATAAAACAAATAAACCTCTAGCAAGATTGATCAAGAAAAAAAAGGGAGAAAGCATGAATTACCATGATCAAGAAGTGAAAAAGAGAAAGACACTGCAGATACTACAGACGTGGGAAAAAGGATATTCTGAGCAATTTACACCAACATGTTTGACAATTTGGATACAATGAAGTAAATGTGACAAATGTTAACTCTGGCTGGTTAGTGGTGATAGGTGTCTGCAATATTAGAACCTTTAAATTCAGAAATATCTTAGGTTATTTCTGAATTTAAAAACTTTTAAAGGGCAAGGTATAGAACACAAGGTATAAAATTCCCCTTTTTGCGTTAACGTAACATATTTTGTGGATATGCACAGACCATTTCTGGAAGGCTATGCAAGAGACTGCCTCCCAGGTGCCTCATAGTGCTTCTGCCCCTATCACTCTCCCGCCCCACCCTCCACCCACAGAACCCCACCCCAGGTCTGCAGAAACTCTGGAAATCCAGGCTGAAGACAAGGAGTGGCTGATTAAAGAGGGCAAAGAAGGAGAAGAGTTGACTAAGAAGTAGTGGCTAGGTGTAAGAAAATAAAGTCCAAGGTCAAAGGCTGAGACACAAGCCTGAAAAAAGGACCTAGAAGAAATGGATTATGGATCCACACATGGAGCTGGGAAGAAATGGATTATGGATCCACACGTGGGGCTGGGAAGAAGATGAGGACTGTTCTTTCCCACTTCCTGATTCCAGGTGGAACAGTATTCCTAGGATTGAGGACTCAGGACAATATTTCAGGATATTAATATTTATTAGTATTATCAATTTTCCATTATAGTCTCCATTTCAAATACTCAGTCCCATTCTCCCAATGAATCATTTAATGTCCAATTTTAAAACGCTGACACCAAAACTATATCTTCCACATTTCTTTTCACATGCAATAGCAAAAAAAAGAAAAAAAGAAAAGAAAAAGAAATCAAAAAAGAAAAAGAAACAAAACTTTGTCATTTGGTTCAGAAAGTATGGGTGTCGTCATTTGGTTTTATCACAGGGATTTTTGTGGATTGGCCTAAATACTTAACCACCACTTATAAATCATTCAAAGATCTAAGCAAACAACTTAAAAATGGACAACTAACTTTAAAATGGACATAAGTTGGAAAACAACTTATTTTAAAAGTGGATTCAGTATCAACCCATGACTCAGAAGTTTTAGTTGAGTTTATAATGGCACGTTTTTGCCTTAAACCAAAATTAAAAAATATTTCCAATAGCTAATTTCCTGGTTATTTCTATTTATTTAACTTGGCGCGGAGTGGGGCGGCAGAGGAGGATCTATAGCTGTTTCCTCAGATTTTTAAAGTTCTCAGAGAAAAAAATTTCAAAATTCACAGACAATTGGACTAAGAATACAAACACGCAAATTACAGAAAGATTATAAATGGTAATTAAACACAACAGGAGCCTCAACTTACTTGTTATCAGGAAAATGTTAATTAAACAAGATACTAATTTCACCATCTGACCGGAAAAGAGGAAGAAGAGTAGCAATATATAATTAGTGATGGCAAAGGTTTTAAGAAAACTGTATCCTGTTGGATGGAGTATAATTAATTAATCCATTAATTAATTAATACATTAATAATCAATACAGCTTTTTTTGGAGGGCAATTTGTGAGTAATGAAGCCTAATTTTATGAATAAACATTGAAATAATGTAAATCATCCAATTTAAAAATTCTTTTTTTAATTCTTAAATTTAAAAATAGCATAAAATAGCAATAAAATTCTTAAATTTAAAAATAGCATAAATATAAAGTTGGCAAAATTATAAAGGTGAAATAAGTTGTAAACGGCGTTTGTGCTGCATCTCATGACAGTGCTACTCAAGCTGGTTAACAGAAATACTATCCTTTGTCAAGTTAACCTTAATTTATATGAGGTTTTCAAGAATTCACTCCTCAAATAAAATACTCCATGTCTATCAAAAGTTATAATACATATCTTTGGACCAACAATTCCATGTCTACAAATCTAAGTTACTGACATTCTCATGTAAGTGCAAAGAAAATATGTCCTAGAATGTGCCTGAAGGGTTTTGAATGTGCCCATCAATTGAGGATTGTATATTTGTACGATGGAACGCCAGTATTGGAAAAGAATGGGGTATTTCTTCACGTATGCAAACATAAAAATGTTCATAATCTATTAAGTGCAAAAACAAATTCAAGAACTACAGATTCTATTTTTATAAACAAGCACACACACAATCCAAAACAGAAAGAAATCAAATGCAAATGACACTATTTATAGTAGTTATCTCTAGGGAATAGAGCTTGGAGGAAGAGAGAGGGAATTTTAAATTTTAAAAACTTTAATAGCTAGAATTTACTGAGTACTTATCATGTTTTAGGCAAATTCTAAGTACCTCATTTCAATTACTCCTCGCAAGGCCCCTATGACATAGATGCTATTATTATTTCCATTGTCAACAGTTAAGGAAACTAAGGCCCAGAGAAATTAAATAATTTCCCCAAAGTCAGATATCTAATGGATTTTGGAGCCAGGATATAACCAGAGATAGTTAAGCAATATTTTTAATTGTCATGCAAATAGTTCTCTGTACTTGGTAGTGTATGACTGACTTTTTAAATAATAAACATGAGCCTACAACCATGCTACCCTGAACAAGCTCGATCCTGTCTGATCTGGGAAGCTAAGTAGGGTCAGGCCTGGTTAGTACTTGGATGGGAGACCACCTAGGAAGACTAGGTGTTGTAGGCAAAAGAAATAAAAAATAAGGGATTGTAAGCTGACAAGTTCCTTGCAAACTGTGAGGTCAACCAAGGGTTGCCTTGCCTAAAAAAATAATAATAAATAATAAACATGAGTTTTGTTGTTTAAAAATGCAAACCTAGGGGGGAAATTCAGCAATGTTTTTGATGTTGCCATTTAGGCCGTTGTAACATAGATCACTGTGGTAGGCAGAATAATGCCCCTCCCTGACAAATGTCCCATATACCCTAATCTCCAGAACCTACGACTATGTGACCTTACATGGCAAAAGGGACTTTGCACATGTGATTAAAGTTCTCGAGATAGAAATACTATATCCTGGATTAACTAGGTGGGCACGATGTAATCACAAGAGGCCTTAGAAAGGAAAGAGGGAGGCGGGGAGGTCAGAGTAAGAAGAAGAAGTGACCACTGAAGCAGTCAGAGTGAGAAAGACCGGACCAGCCATTCCTGGCTTTGAGGATGGAGGAAGAGGCCACAAGGCAACGAATGCAGGTGGCCTAGAATCTGGAGGAGGCAGGAAACAGAGTCTCACGTAGAGCCTCCAGAAGGAACAGAGTCCTACCGATACCTTGATTTTACCCCGATGAGACTTCTGAACTCCAGAAATGTAAGACAAGACATTTTAATCATTTAAGCTACTAAATTTGTGGTAATTTGTTACAGCAGCAATAGGAATCAATAGTAATTATGAGAACCAATTACTAATAATTAATTATTAATTTAATAAAGATATACTCTGCTTATACAATTTTAGAAAATTCTCTACATGGAAAGTTTGGATTTCGTTGCGAGCTGAATCGTGCCCTCCCCACCTCTGCCAGATTTCTATGTTGAATTCCTAAACCTCAGCCCCTCTGAGTGTGGCTGTACTGAGAAATGGGGGCTGTAAAGAGGTAACTAGGTCAAATTGGATCAGATATGATGGCTCTAGTCCCATCTGACTGGTATTCCTATCAGAGGGAATTTGGACACAGATACCACAGATGGGCATGCTCACAGAGGAAAGGCCAGGTGAGAACACAGCAGGAAGGTGGCCGTCTGCAAGCCACGGAGAGAGGCCTTAAAAGAAATCAGCTGTGCAAGCACTTTGATCTTAAACTTTTAGCCTCTAGAACTGTGAGAAAATAAATTTCTGTTCTGTAAGTCACACAGTCTGCAGGATTTTGTCATGGCAGCCCCAGCAGACTAATGTAGATTTATATGATTTATGCCTTTAGTCAACTTATAACCCAGGGCATAAAAATACCAGTAAGAGCTAAAATTTACTCCTTGTGCTTTTATATAAATTTAGAGTCATGAAAATATGGTTTGAGCACAGCAATTTCATTTTCATTATTTTAAACAATATTACTTTATCAAAAAATATATCTTCGTTTATTTTAACAAACATATACTAAGTGCCTACCATGTACTTGATCTTGAAAACAGAATGATTAATGAGACATGGTCCCTGAGCTTGAAAAACCATCTTAAAATTATCTGGTAGGGTAATTTTAATTTTGGTGTAAGATTCCCCTCCCCTCTGCCCCCAGAACAAAATATTGATCAGAAACCTGAACTCTGTTGGGACCATGATTTAGAGAGGTCTGTTTTAGAGTTTACCTTTGTACCTCTCTAAGCGTTCTCTCAAATCCTTCACACAACAAATTATTGAGCTATGTACCTGGCATGGTTCTAGGTGGGAGCTTAAGACCCATCAGTAAGCAAAGCAAAATCCCCACCCTAATGCAACTTACATTCCAGTGACACAGACAGACAATAAACAAGTAACAGAGAGTACAGCCTGTGGTGCTCAGTGTTGCGGGAGATGTGGTGTTCCAGGACAAGGGAGGAGATGGTGATGGTTTACACAGTGGTCAGGGAAACATTCTCTCATAAGGCATATTCAGCAGAGACTTGAATGTGGGAACATCCAGGGAAAATACATTCTTAACAAAGGGAATGGCAGGTGCAAAGGCCCTGAGGTGGGAGCATGCTTGATTTGTGCAAGAAACACAAGGGAGGCCAGTGAGCCGGAAGCAGTGTAGGCAAGAGGGGAGAAGGGCTGGAGATCACTGTCAGACTTGGATTTCTACCCTACGTGAGACAGGAAGCCATTGAAGGTTTTGAAGCAGACAAGTAACGTGCCCTGATATACGTTTTGAAAAGCTGGTTTTGGCTGCTTGCTGAAAACAAACTATTGAGGGGCGAGGGTGGGAAGAGTGAGACTAGTCAGAAGGCTAGTTTGATCATCTGGGTGAGGGGTTGTCACTGGCTGGATCAAAAGTGGAAATGGTGAGGTGCATTTGTGTATTAGTTATCTACTGCTGCATAACAAATTACCCCCAACTTTCTGGCTTGACACAACAGACATTTATTATCTCACAGTTTCTGAGGTTCAGGAATCTAGAAGTGGCTTAGCTGGATGGTTCTGGCTCAGGGTCTGCCTCTCAGGAGGCTATGGGTGTCATGGGTGTGCGTCATCTGAGGCCATGACCAAGGCTGGGGAATCCTCTTCCAAAGAAGCTCACGCATGTGGCTGTTGGATGGAGGCCTCAGGTCTTCACCACGTGAGCTCCTCCACAGGGCCCCCTCGAGATGGAGTAGCTGGCGTCCTCCAGAGCAAGTGATGAAAGAGAGAAAGACACAGCGAAAGGAAGAAAAGAGAGAAAGACAGATGTTGCAGGGTCATTTATAACTTAATCCCGAAAGTGACATATTGTCACTTCTGCCAAATTCTGTTGGCTGCTCAGCTAACCTAGGTACAGTGTGGGAGGGAATTACACAAAGGTGTGAATACTGGGAGGTGGGCATCTTCGAGAGTCATCTTGGAGGCTGCTTACCACAGTTCAGATTCTAGTTTGGTTGATGGATCGAATGTGGCATGTAAGAAAAAGAAAGGAACCAAGATAAGTATAGAATCTTTGGCTGACTTTTGGGAAGGGGCGTAGGAGAGTGAAGGGGACTATCGGGAGCTATTTTGGGACATGTGACGTTTGAGAGCCTATTAGATATTTAAGTGGAGATGGCAAGGGGGCAGCTTGATAAATATCTGGGTGTGGAGTTCCGGAGAGAGATGCAGGCTGGAGATAGGGGCTTGTCTGTTTACAGATGGATCCAATCCCTCTGTAAGACAAGAGGCCCAAGAGCTAAACTCTGGACCCCTGGATCTAAATGTGGAGAGATGATGGGGAGCAGCAAGGAGACTGGGAAGGGACCAGTGAGGCCCAAGCTAAGTGCTGCTGAGGGGACGAAGAAGTAAGAGTAAGCCGGTTCTGGTCCTCTGCCACAGCTGCCACCAGGGATGACCCAGGTTTCTGGAGACGTGATGCCGATGTGCAGGATTTCAGCAGGAGAGAAATTTTAGATGAGAAAAACTTGGAGGGGGAGGTGGTCTTGGGAATATGACGAAGGGGATGGGAAAAAATAAAAACAGTCATACATTATATTCTCAAAAACAGCAAACAACAATAAAGAGCTGACTGCGATCCAGGCGCCATTCTGACCGCTGCTCATGTGTTGGGCCATTGAATGGTCACAGAAACCACAGAGAGTAACCTTTTATCCCCAGGTACACGTGGAAGAGAAAATGGGCACACGGCATGGGGGGAGGGTGACCTGCGGTCACACAGCTGTGTGGAGGCAGCACAGAGATTCAAACCCAGACCCCTGACCCCTGAGGCCCACTCAGTGCCACAGCACCCCTCTTTCTGCTGCAGAGAAACCTTTCTGAGGGACACCCCAAGAACCAAGGGGAGGAGGGAGACAGACAATAGTTTGGTTTGGAGTTCCCTCTGCTGGGGCTCTGATGCTGTAGGATAGTGGTCCCCAACCTTTGTGGCACCAGGAACCATGTTCCTATGAGAATCTAATGCCTGAGGATCTGAGGCGGAGCTGAGGAGCGGCTGCAGATACAGAGGAAGCTTCTCTTGCTGGCCTGCCGCTCACCTCCTGATGTGCGGCCCAGGTCCTAACAGGCAAAGGGCTAGTACAGGTCCCCAGCCCAGGGATTGGAGACCCCTGCTGTAGAGGTCCATAATGTGAGACACCAGAGCTTTTGAACTTCGGGGCTGAGTTAATTTGGTACCTCAGTGCTGCTCCTGTAGACAGACCACTAGGCAGTCCTGAGCTGTGCAACTCTCAAAACGGCAATTTTAAAAGCCTGTTTGGGGGCACTCCTGGACCGAGTCCCTCCACTGGCCTCTGCAGGCTTGATGGCTCAGCAGGGAGCCAGACCTCAGTCCCGCCTTTCAATTCTCACTTTATTGTCTATTCTCCCAGGATCAGGAAACCTACCAGTGGTTATCCTAAAGCTGCTGCTGCCTCATCCCCACCCCACTATCTTGTCAGGGGCCAGTGTGTTGGAGGTGCCTGGGGCAAGCAAGAGACAGGCGAGGATCTGGCCTTTAAGCCTCTGTTCAGAAGACAATGGCCTCCAATGGTCCAGCCAAACCCTCATTTCCAGAGTTTTGTAAAAGTCAATCAGAAAATCACATCATCTGTCCACAAATATTAGACACTCACTAGACATATAGCTCTGGGTGAGGTACTACAGGCTTAGAAAATAAAATGGATCCTAACTTGAAAATAAAAAGTGGTTTCTATAAGATTATTTTATAACCATGTATCTCTGCAAAAACATGTCTATTCCACAATTAAATAAAGAAGGGCTGGACTGAAATGAAAAGCAGACAGTTTTTCCTCAACATGGTTCTTTTTAAGCCAGTAATGAATTTTATAAATACTTGCTATAAAGGAGTTAAAGAACAAAGATGTGTACAATATCAGGAACTAAAAACAATCCATCCAGACATTTAACTAGTTAAGGAAACAGAACAAAATCAAACCTACTCTCTCCTACAAAAACAACTGTTACATGACATAATGTTAAACAACAGGATGTTTTTAAAGAATGTTGATCATCAAAGATCCACCCAGAGTGTGCCTTTTAAAAATAAGATTAACATGCTCGATTTTTCGATTTTTCGGCTTTCAATGCTTAGTCCTGGCGATGTCACCCTGGAAAGTCACATCTATGCTGAATTTCATTTGTGAGATGGGGACAATACTATTTTTCTCACAAGAATATTGTAACAATAAAATGAGAACATGTATATGAAAGTGTTTGATATTAAAATTAATAATGTTAACTACTCTTAATGAAATAAGAATCTATAAAGTGATTTCCAGCTTTAAAATTTTATTATTCAGGAATAATTATTAAATAATAATTATTAAGGAATAATTATTAAACTAATAATTATTATTAGTTTAAGAGTCCTTTTACAAACACATACTGAGGTAGTAGAGGATGAAATAATGTAACAACTGAGATTTGCTTCAAAATAATCCAGTGGGAACAGTGAGGTTATGTACCTTTTTGGATACATTCTGAATATTGTGCAAGCTTGGTTATGGGCACGTGAGAGTTTTTAAAAAATCTTTTTGTCTACTTTTTAAGATTGAAATTTTCACATTGAGAAGGGAAAAAGCATAGGGGAAACTGGAGGGCAATTTATATTAAGTCTAAGTATTTACTTGATTTAAGACAACTTCTCAAGCAAATCTTGATATTAAAAAAAGATAGCAATTTTAAATGAATGCTAAACTATATCAGAGTTGATGGATTTGATCATTTGATTATGTTTTTGAATACCTTTTAATTTATTTCTCACTAAAGGAAACCCATTTTAATTAAATATTCACATATTAAATAAAGATTTTAATTAAGTGTTTTAATTAATATTTATTTAATATTAAATCATTAAATAAAGCAAAAAATTATATTTATATGATTTAAGATTATTGATGGAATCTATGTGCAACCTGAAATCTTAAACACTTTATGTAATTTTTCCCCAAAGAAATTTTAGAATATTTTAACAATTTTCTATCTAAGAACCCAATGTTCTATATCTACTATATCTAATTACATAATGTCATATCCATATGTCAAATGATATCTTTGATACGGCTCCGACAAAATCTATTACTAATTAAAGGGAACTTGACAGCAATAAGTACATAACACCTTCCCTTACCTTGAAGATGCGAATTCTCTAGAAAGTATGGATGAGGTTCTTTTACTTCTCCAGGTTTTGCTGATCGATACTCACTTCTCAGAGAGATCTTCCACCATCTAAAGATGACCTGTGATTGAATAGAAGGTGCTAGGAATTAAAACTGATTTCAATACCAACAGCTACTTTTAGGTCTGGAGTTTCGAAAAATCCCTGTGGAAGGCACAGAAGGCTCTGGGCCCAGCATCAGCTATAACTTTGCAATCTGGCATCACATCAAATTAGAAGCAAGGTCTATGCATCGGTGAACATTTTCCTTAGAAATTAGAGTCACAAGATCAAAGTACTGGAGGGAATCTTAAAAATCTAGCAAGTCGATTCATGTTAAAATCACCCGGAGCCAAATGGCTGTTTCTTGAAGATCTCTGAGGATATAGATACTCTAACTAGGGGAGCCAATTCTCCACTTTCCTGCCTCCCTCCCGCCTACAGGGCAGATGCGATCGGTGGGTGTTTTTCTTCCAGAGAGCGTCAGTTACATGGACAAGGCCAGGGAAAGCACTATTGTGCATTGACTGATGCATGAAAATGTCATTACAAAGGACACTTCCTGGTAATGGGTCTGCTATCAGTGCACTTGACTTCCACAAGCATTTTGGTTTGTCTGAAGCAAACCTCATTTCCATGATGACAGGCTGCACTTTAGTTCTATGTTGATTTCATAGCAGTGTCAACTACCAGGCCTGATGAGAAGCCCCTTAAAGCTTTTCCAACTTAGCTCACATTTTTCAACCTGTAATGGAACTGGGTAGTTACTTAAAATGACAAAACTCCCATCAACTTGAACAACAAACCAGACTATTCCTACACTAGGGCTACTGGGAAAGTGATTAAAGGGATAAAAGTGCAGAGAAACTGGTCGGCTTCCCAGTTCTGGGTTCTTCCCTTATAAGGGAGGCCAGGTAAGGTTAAAATTACATTCAGGTAGGCCCTGCCCGAGGCAAAATTGTTAAACGCAGATGAAAACTTGCTATGGGCCCTCCCCCTTACAGTTTCTTCTCCCTCATCCCCACCCACCCTAGCAGTCCCTGGGGTCCTCACATGTCCTGGATGCGCTTTCTTGGGCCACTGCCCCGGTCACTACCAGTTCTCAGACCCCTGTTTCTAGGGCCTTCTCGGTGCTGGTCCGGGGACGCCCAGGCTTCAAAGTGCCGGACCCTCCTCCTTCCTCCTCACACTCTCCCTTGCCGCCTCAGCCAGCTTCCCTCTCCTTCTGCCCTATCGCTTCTTGAGGGCCTCCTCCTCCCTTCTCCCCGCCGCCCCCCTTCCCTGATGTCCCAGAGATAACCGAGCTCTCAGGAAGGAGACTTTTTATACTATCTCACCCAGTACCCTGCCCAACAGAAAGCAAGTCCTCAAGAAATACTTGCTGACTGAATTAAAGGAGGGTTTTCATTTAGATTTTGCTCTAATCACATGTGCAACCCTGGTGTCTCTTCCTCTTCTTACAAGGACACCAGTCATGTGGATAAGGGCTCCACCTTTATGACTTCATTTAACCTTAATTACCTATTCAAAGGCCCTGTCCCCAAATACAGTCACATGGGGGGTAGTTAGGGCTTCAACATAGAAATGTGGACTAAAACAATTTAGTCCATAACAGGGGATGTCAAGTATTACAGCAGGAAACACATGAATTTGGAGGAAGGCAGGCCTGACTGATTGATTTACTCTCTCTGCACTTCAATTTTCCTTTTCATTCCCTATTAAATATTAAAATCAATAATAAATATCATAAATAATATTGCCTTTCTATTGAATGACGATGCCAGGCAACCCGAATCTAATGCCATGTTCTTTATACCACATACTCTAGAACTTTTAGAACTAAGTGGGAAGTCCACAGCTCAGACAGATGAGCGAAAACTTTCAGAGAGGTTAAGTTAGAAGTGATAGGTCTTCTTCCCCTCGACCTTACTACCAGGCATATGTTACAATGAAAGCAAGTCTCAGATTGAATTCCGCCACAAGAAAGACATTCTTCACCGGGCAGGCATCACAAGCATCCAAAACAGGCTTCTGAAAGCTGAGTGGAGGTCCCCTTCGCTGTCCTCTTTGGCACTTTATAGGAAGCTCCCCAGGAAAGTTTCTCTCTGGGGCAAGTGCACCTGTATTATAATGACATGAGCAGCTACCCTTCTAGCCAGATCAAGCAACTAGATCCTTGATTAAGTGGAAGATTCCAGAACAAATGACATTCTAGACGGGGTGCCACTCCAGAAACATTATATTACTAAACTTATTTCTTATGTTGCTCAAAAAAAGGCAGAGACACTTGTACATTCTGACATGTCAGCCTTATATCCTGCACATCATTCATTTCATCACTGAAAAATCACTTCTGACATTCCTTATACTAATTAATTAATCCTCTGGTACTGATGCAGAAGATAATATCTGAAGTGCTTGTCCTAATGACCTCTGGAGGGAGGCACCTCAGGCACAGAATGAAGCTAACTTGCCCACATAGATAAGCATCCTGCTGGCCTTCTCTGAGGTATTTAAAGTGAATTACTGAGAATATAGCACTTGCTATGGAAACATGGCTGGCTAGAACCAGAATGCAAGTCTCCTCCCTCCTAACTCATAAAATTGGGGTTTGTTCTAATGCTCAAAGTTTTCTTGATATCCAACCTTCATACCACGACTCTACGGAGCAGTATGCAGAAATCTCACATTCAGATTTACAACTGAGCCTGTCAAGACTTGATTATGTTCCATATGCTGTATTTATTAAAACAGAAAAATCTACGAGACAGGCATTTTCTACCACTTATTGTCACTCAGATTGGTAAAGTTTTTTTTTAAGTGACAAAACTCAAGATTGGCAAGGAGAAGAAAAGTGAGGGTCCTTAATAATCACTGAAGGAGTGTAAACTGGTTTGGCAATACCTATCAGAAACCTTAAGGTCACCAATGCCCTTTGACCCAGATATTGTACTTGTAAGAATTTATGCTAAGGAATTTATCAGATATATGTACAACATTTTTTCTATAAGAATGTTTGCTTATTATCATTAATTATGATAATGAAAAGTCAACCTAAAGGTCCGATAGTTGGAACTAGTTAAATTATTATGGCACTTGTAGATGCTGGAATATCCTATAGCCAATAAAATAATTTGTGAAACAAGTAATAACATAGAACAACGTTAATGATCATTTTTATGTATTTCCAGTAAATTTTTTTAATCAACTTGAAAAGGAACTTACTTTTAAAAGAGAGGTCTCAGATTTCTTGTTAATCCCCCAGCATCTCTTCTGCACAGATTACCAAGGAAAGATGCCAAGACATTTGTCGTTCACCCAGTCAAGGTCCCTAAACCCTAAATCCTTTTTCCGACCCAGACATTGACTCACTAGGCAGCTCTCAAGGGGACGATGGGAAAAAATGGGCCGAACTGGGCGTCTCAGCATTTGAGTATATTTGGACAATGCACACTCCAACCCCTGGTCTGAGACTATGATATTCTCACCACTAGCCGCAGCTCAAAAATCCTGCTACTGGGACAGAAAGCAGACACTCTGGTGTTAGACGATCTGGCTTTAAACTCTGGGCTTTGTCTCTGACAGGATTACACTCTGTCAAATTTCTTAATCTCTGGGTTCAATTTCTTCATCTGCAAAATGGACGTAATGACAAGGCTCACCTCACCAGTTTTCAAGGGATGACATGAGGTAAATCCAGAGCGCCAGCACGATGCCAGATACTATGCTCCAGAGGTAGGTACTTGCCTTTTTCTCCCTCGCTTTCCCCCTGTTCACTCGCTGGTCCGTCCTTCATATTCGAAACAACACACTCGGCCCCAAATACCAAGAGATGGGAACCATGTGTTTTTTTTTCTCATCAATTATCTAACACTATTCAATCATATTTCATCAAGGTCTGATTTCTTAATTGTATTCTCCAAAGATATTTATTTCTACTTTTCACCCAGAGTTGGTATTTGATTTTTCTAATATTTTAAGAATTGCATACTCTTTGCTCTAAGTATTTCCCCAACAGCATAATTAAAGAGTCATTCATCTATCAACTTGATAAACAAAGCTGCTCATGAAGGATTAGGGTGACTTGCCAGACAGAATACACTAAATGGGGCATTCTGAATCTTTCTAAGCATCTGGAAGACATTTGTGTCTTAGCACACAACTGTCTCTGCTTTCTCCTGCAGAGTATTGTTATTCTATCAGATCAAATTTCTCCCTGTTTTGGAAAGCATATGTAATTAGGGGATTTCACAGAGTGTGGTTGAGATACTGTGTCATGGAGAGTTTATGAAATTAGATCTTTTATTAGGTGAAGAAGGATTTTGTTACCTGAACAGCCCACTGAGAAATGGAGAAGCAAGGATTGCAAGGGTAAATTTCATGTAATTTTACCCTTCGGTATTATTCAAAAGATCATACAGCACTGGTATTCCAAAAGGTAGAAAGACATTCTTTTTGGATGAATTATGAAGATGATTTCTTTTATTTCATGGCATATTTAAACTATAAACATTTATGTTTTTGCTGCAAATACACAACATCGAATAGGTGTTCCCCTGTGTATGTATGTTTGGTTCAATTTGTCTAAACACAACAAAACTTAGATTTTCAGCTATCGAAAGTGTTACTCTGGAATGGTAGTAATTTTTATACATTAGGAATAAAAACAACATTATTAATAATAGAAAAGATGAGTCTGAGGCTGAAATGAGAATAAAATAAACTGAAAATTTTAGCAAGGGAGAACTATGTTGAAATATATCTTTCCTTCAATAATTCAGAAATAAAGTTGTCCATAGAGAGTCAAACTTCAGACCTCAAACACAGAGAATGAGATTAGGAACCGGTGGCAGACTTCGCCGGTTGCCACCCAGCATTCATATGCCCACCAGCCTTTCCCAGATCAGCTCCATTTATCCAGCAGCCTCTCTGCATAGAGAATGGGACATACTATATTTGCTGTTTTAATTTAAATACATAAGATAATGCCAACAATTGTTTGCGTCAGTGTTTAAATTTAGAAATAGTTTTAATTGAGCACATCCTTCATTTTGGGTGAGCATATCCTTCAACAGATTTCTTAGAAAGGGTCTATAGGAAGTAGAATTTTGTCTGCAAATGTGCATATTCTCTTCCAGGTTCTGGTCCTCCCACCACGATTCAGTGTGGGAGCCAGTGGCCAGTGCAGATGAGCTGCAGCTGTGTCCCCGGGTCATGCATTCCCTACTGGCAGCTGCTTCTACAGACCAGCTCTGGCCCTTTCTTGTTGGCAAATTTCTTGCCATCAGCAAACTACTCATTCCTGTTCCTGAGGTAGCCACACCCTCTCCAAAGAAATCTGATTCTCAGCCTTATTAGGGAAGAAAAGGAAAGAATATTCTAGCTATTTACTGTCCACCCTCCCCCAGCATATAGGTTAATAGCTGCTTTTTGCCACTGCTACTTCTAGACCCTGTAGAGCTCTTTTACCCCTTTTCTTAACCATCTTCTATTAATGAATTGACCCTGGTAAAATGTAATAAATAACTCTGGTGAAATAATGGTGTGGCTTTTATCTCTGAGACCTTACTTGAGATACCTGGTATGATCCTCTTGTCATTCATTATGCAGGGCACTTTGTGTGGGCTTTTAATCTGGGGACATATAGTTCATGTCTAGGACATTTTCTTGTGTAATTTTTTTCTGGAACTCCCTTTTTTCAGATACTGGACCTCATGGTCTAATTTTTTGCTTTAGATTATATTTTTTCCCATATTGTTCACCTCTTACTTTGGGTTCTTTTTTCTCTAGGTGATTTTTTCAGTTTTTTCTTTCAACCCTTCTATTGAGTTATTTTTCCTATCACAGCTTTTATCTTCTAAATCTCTTCTAAATTTTCCGAATGTTATTTTTATCTTGCGTGCTGTTCTTGTTTTATGAATACAATATCTCTTCTTATCCTTCTGAGGATATTACTGATGAATACTTTGTTTTGTCCTTGTGCATTTTTATTTTCTCCAAAATTATATTTCCTGTATTTTGTTGTTGGTGATTTGTTCTGGCATCCCTCAAAAGCCAGCTTATTCTTAGCTGTCCACGTGTATTCAGGAGCGGGGCACACAAGCGGGGCTTGACCAGAGGAGGGCCTCACTGTATATCTGCTGGGGCTCTTTGGTTGGAAGATACTGGCTATTAATATCTTGAGATCTCTTCTCCTGGTCTGGTCTGATTCCCCACAGAAGAATCTTCCAGATCTTTGCCTTGAGGGTATGAGCCTGGCGGCCTGCGGTGTTCCATGCAGAAGTCACAGTGAGTCTCCCAGTTCGGTATGTGGATTTCCACTTAATCCCTGGCCATATTCAGCACTGAGTCTGTCTGTCCCCCGTGGCTTGGGGTCCCACGTCCACAGGATCCCTAGCTTGTGTCAGTCTTCTCCCGGGAGCTGAGGCCAAGCTGTTGAGGGTTGTGCAGTGGAGAGGAGGGCCCAAGAAGAAGGTGGTTCTAACCACGTCTTCAACAGAGTTTCAACCATTTCTACTGTTTTCAGTTTCTTCTTTACCCTCACTTTCCAAGGAATGTGTTTCCATCCATTCCTGAGCCACCCTAATCTGAGATTCTGGGGTGCAAATCTGATTGCTTCCTGGCTTCCCTAGTTTAAATCTCAGCTTTCTCAGGGCTGTTAAATTAGCTACCAGAAGGTCATCTGCTTCGTAGCATGTGAAATTGTTGTCTTTGCTGCCCTTCCCTTTCTCTCTGTTTTTGTGGGTTTGTGCTTTAGAAAAACCCTGTAATTGTCATTTTAGTGGTATTACCAGAGGGAGGGAAGGTATATATTAGTACTTTAACTAGAATGTACTTCTGAGCTGTATTCTTAAGATGTTTAAAATTCTACAGAGAATCTGACATACTATATTTGTCATTTTAATTTAAAAACAGAGGATAATGAAAATGATTAAGTTGGTAGTTGATGTTTAAATTTAGATATATCTATTAAATTTACAATGATTTTAAGACATTTAAAAGTTTAAAAGAGTTCGAGGTACATCTTAAAGTTTCTTTTATTACAACTTTTTAAACATTTGGTTGATTTTGTTAGACTTGTAATTATGTCTTAAGATTTTAGAAATGCTTGAGAAAATAAAATATATTAAATTTGTGATACAGATTGAAATGCTTAAGAGGATTTAATTAAGTTTGTAAATGGCATTTAAATTTAAGAGAATTTAATTTGTTTGAGCTATAAGTTTAATGGCTTTAATTTACAATTTTTAGATGATTTGATTGTTTGTAAACAGTGCTTAAATGTTTAAGGGATTATAATTTGTTAAATGTATAAGCTAATTAAACATTAAAGAACAATGAAAATGAGTGTTTTTAATTTTAATGCAAAATTATTTGATTTATAATTGAATTTACTAGGTTTGTGAGTTGTATTTGAAGATTTAAAGAAAAACAGATTTTTAATTTCTAACTTTAATTTAATATTAGTGATAAACACAAACAATTGTAATAAATTAAAAATATTTTAATAAATCATAAATTATAAATAATTACAAATAATTGTACAATAGTGTTCCTTAAAACAGATTTAAAAGATTGATTTAGGAATTTGGGGACCACTGGGTGGCCATTAGGAAAAAAAATTGATTTACACCTCATATCAGGATCAATTCCAAAAAGATCAAAGATCTCCATGTAAAAAAAATGAAACCGCACAAGTACTAGAAGGAAAAAAATTGCAAATTCTTTTATTATCTTTCTACGTCTCAAAATCCAAAACCCAGAAAAATTGATAAACTCAACTATGCAAACAACTTCTGCAAGGCAAAGTCTCCCAATACTTCCATTTAAATGGAAATATTTAAAGCAGCTTTGTTCGAAATAGCCCCATATTAGAAACAACCAAAATATCCATCCACATGAGAAACTATTACTCAGCAATAAAAAAAAACTGCTGAGACATGCAATGATATGGTTGAATCTCGAAAGCATTATGTTAAGTGAAAGAAGCCAGATCTGAAAAGTTATATATTGTATGATTCCATATAGGGCATGTTGGAAAAGGCAAAAGTGAAATTAGGTCAGTGGTACCAGGGGACGTGGGTAAGAAGGGGGCCTGACCACAGAGGAACACGAGAGAACTTTTTGGGCTGATGGAAATATTCAAATTAACGGAAACTAAAAAGCGTGATTTTTATTATATTAAAAGCATACCTCAATTAGCCCGAATTAAAAAAAAAAAAATCAAACAAAGACAAAAGAAAAATGATAAACTGGGAAAAACATTTGCAATTAGTATCACAACAAAGGGCTTATCTCCCTTAGGAGTTTGTAAAAACAGAGGAAAGACCAACAAATTAATTTTTAAAATGAGCAAAAGACATGAAAACAAAGTCCACGGAGGGGCGGGGGCGGGGGGGTTCACATGGCCCATAAACACAGGAAAAGATGCTCAATTTCCCTTATAATAATAGAAAAGCGTATTAAAATCACACTGAGATATCATTTTTCATCTATCCAGACTGGTAAATCCAAAAGACTGAAAACACACTCTGTTAGCAAGGCTGTGGAGAAGCAGACACTCGCATCACTGTGGTACAAAAGCTACAGAGAGAAATTTAGCACTCTCTAATAAAAGTACAGATGGGAAGAGACAGATGATTTATTTAACAAATAGCGTTGCTAGGCTAAGCCATTCATCTAAAAGTAGTAAACCTAAACTCCTACCTCCAGCTACATTCAAAAATAAAATCTAGAAGGACTAAAATATGATAAATGCCAAAAGTGATACTATAAGATTTCAGGGGGAAAAAGTATTACTTTAAAAATGAAAAATAATAATATCACTTTCATTTTACAAAATGGTACAGGAACCACAGATAGCAACTCACTAAGGACGATCATGCATGCCTCCTCACTCTCTGGCTGAAGTTGTGGAATCAGAATTTTAGAGGTGACTGATTAGACCCTGTTATTTTAACTTAATAATTTACTACAGAGGTGGTAGCTATTCGTTTTGCCGCCCTTCCTAGGTCTTGAGACCCAGAAACATAACTTTAAGCAATATTCTTTATAGAAAAATATTCTCTTATAAGAAATCGACCGGAGGTCCTACAGAATTCACGATTACTGTCATTTTCTCCTTACCATGGCATAACGACTTGGACGTTACACTTCAGAAATAACCTCACATTAGGCAGGTTTTCTGAAAGTGAAACTTGCACAGGATTTTGCACCAAGGAAGGAGAGTAAGAAAACTATACGTACCGACGATAAAAAAAAAAATTAAAAAAAAAAATAATCTTTCCAAAGGAATATTGTATACCAACTATATTTAAATTTAAAAAATTTAACTATATTTAAATTTAAAAAATTAAATGAAAATTAAAATATTTTGAGAACTAATCAATACAAGAAATTTTATATCACACAGAAGTTTAGAAAACAAAAGGTGTATGTTGCAAATTCAAACGTTAGAAGAACTGGGCCACTCTTGCAGCTCCACTGGAAACCCACAATGTTCTAAGTCTGGAGACTGTGGGACCGTTCCCAAGTGCAAAGACAGGGAGTCAGGGCCGCGCCAGTCCCAGTCCGGTCTAACACAGTCTTTGCAGAGGCCTGAGCCCAGAACACTAAGGGTGCCTGCCAGATGGGCGTGCTAAAAATCTCAAAGAAACTCAAAGTACTTTACAAACAATAAGATCAACGCCTGCCCCCGCCCCCAAAAAGGCTCTGAACACAGAGGCAAGGGGAACTTTGTTTTTGCATTAGAACAATGCTCCCTTCTGGAACAACGCCCAGGAAAAAATACAATCTGGAACTCTCTCTCTAAAACCTTCCCAGGTCGGGACAGGAAAAGTGACTAAGCAGGTAGGAAGGCTCAGGTGTCTATGGCTGCACAGAGCACATCTCGGGACATACCTGCCTCTGAGCCTGCAAGCTGCTTCTTCGTAAAATTACTATCTATAACGCGAAGGTGTCTATGCTTTCACTCTGGTACAAAATAGTAATCTACTGGTACAACATTTATTTTTTAAATATCCCCCAACTTTCTGGGTGGGAGCTATTACCTTTCCTTTTGTTATTTACTGCTCCCTGTTATACTGCTCTCTGCACATCCATCCTCTGGAAGAGTCCTACCACTCAGCAAGGGCCGCGCCATCGTTTATTTCTGCGCCTTCTTTCAGGCACAGAATTTCCCTCTTCCCTTCGGTTTCTTTTCTTCTTGTTTGTCAAAGGAACACCTGCCACCGAATACTTGCGTCTATGCCCTTTTCAGGGCATATCTGCTAGTCGAGAATAAGCACTAAAGCACTTTTGCTTCTGATAATTAAGTATTTCTTAATTATTAAGTATATCAAGATTGGATGTACTTTGTTAAAACCTTCCTTAGCTTCTGTTACGGACTGAACTGTGTCTCCCCCAAATTCCTATCTTAAAGCCCTAATCCCCAATGAGACTGTTTGGGGACAAGGCCTTTGAATAACTAGTTAAGGTAAAATTAGGTCATAAGAGTGGAGCCCTAATCCAGGGTGACTGATGTCCTTATAAAAAAAAAAAGAGACACAAGGGTTGCACGTGAGGGAACACGGTGAGAAAGTGGCCATATGTAAGCCATGCGGAGAGGCCTCGGGAGAAACCAGCCCTGCCAACACCTGATCTTGGACTTCTAGAAAATAAATGTCTGTTGTTTAAGCCCCCCAGTCCGCGGTATTTTGTTATGGGAGCCCCAGCACGCTGATACAGCTCCCAAAATGCTAATGATAAAATAATAATAGATCTTACTGAGCGACTGCGATGTACCACGTGCAGAGCACCTTAGATTTCCGCTTAGTCTTTACGACAACCATTACAACAAACCTAGTATCATTTTCCATTTTATAGATGAATAAACTAAGGTTCAAGGAAGTTTAGAAGAACTTGCCCTAACTCATTCATTGCTCTGTGGGACCTGAACTCAGGTCATTCTGACCCCATAGCCTCTAAATCTGTTAAACATGTTAAACCTGTTCAACTTGCTGCCTTATTGGAATGACGACAAGCCTTAACTTTCCACTGTCCACGACAATGCGGGGAAGTCGCGGAGCTCACAACACGTGTGCTGGTCCACAGTGGCGGTGGGCTGTGCACTCACATTCATGGGGCTGTGACTGATGTCCTGAGAAGTGACCGCATTGCGTTCATTCCACATTCCACAAGCACAAAGAGCATTGCGTTGTTCTAGGCGAAAGAGATACACCCCTGCCCCCATGGAAATTACATTCTATGGGGAGGGAGATGAACGATAAACAAAACAATATATTTCATAGTGTGTGAGAACAAAACAATATATTTCATAGTGTGTGAGAACGTGACAAATGCTTGAAGCAAAATAAACTAGGAAAAGAAGACAGAGTACTGGGTGGGGGAGGGGTGACTGTTTGTGCATGGGAGGAGGGGAGTGGAAAAAAAGGAATAATAGTCTTCTCCAAGGTTGTATTTTAGAGCCAGAATATGAATACAAAGTAATACAAAACAATCATTTATGTGGACTTGTAAAAGGTAAACGTGAGCTTTAATTATTTAGAATCTATATTGCTATCCTAACATAGTAAGTAGGACCCTCACTTCCTTAACGTACATGTGCAAGAAACACAATTTTTTCTACATGCAAATGTTATTTTTGAATACGTAATAAATGTACATGGTAACACGGATAATGTAAACAGGGAAAAGCATCCCTTTCTGTCCCAACTCCAAGAGAATGATCCCTAAACCTAGTCTCAGTCACTTTGGCACCTCCCTCTACTCTCCACTGAGGGGGCAAAGTCCAAGTTTCTGAGCAGTGAGGCTTCCCTGCCGTTAGCTACAAGCCAGCAACAGGTGAGAAGCCCTCCATCCCATCTGTTACATAGGTAACAGGTAAGGGCTGCAACAGTCTCCTCCTGGTTCCCTCTGGGGAACGCCCCCCTCACCCACACACAGGTGGCCACAGAAGTTGGCATCCTGTGACTGCCGAAGTTCTTTAGGAAGCATCGGAGGCCAGGCTATCTGAGTTCTGTCCAGCCACTCCCTTCTCTTGGCAACAAGCTGGGGGTGGGAGGCGCCCACGACCTCTCAGCAGGTTTCCCTGTTTCTTGACAAATGGGGATAGGGAGGGAGAGAACGAGGTCTCCTCAGCTCCCGGAGCTTTAGTCAACCTGGGGAGTCTACCGGGTTTTTGACCTTCAGACCCAAACCTCCTTGGAAGGAAATAGCCAAGTACCCTTCTTGTGGACCAGCTGCATCTAAATCCTCTTTCCCTCCCAGTAGAATCTGTCCTCCCTCTTGCAGTCTGGGAGGTTTGCTTGGTTGGAGAATAAAGAGAAGGGTTCTCTGCATATTCTAACCAATCCATTGTCTGTGCCAAAAACTTTAGGCTCCCTTCCCCCACCTGGAGTTTCGGTTTTTGCAATTTAAAATCCTAGGGCCTTGCATCTCACAGCCTGGTCTTGGGGAAACTACCCTGAGGCAATAAATGAAGCTGATTTAAGGAAAAGAAGATAAGGAATTTCAAGGAGAAGTCCTCAATCAGACCTAAGGTTTTGTCTGGCCGGCATTCTAGTGTGATTGCGTAAACTTCCAAATATACAATTTAAAATAAAGCAATGCCTAAAAATATTTATACTAGGCACGGTAATTAAAATAGTTAATGAAATGCTCTCTCGGGAAGAAAGAAAAGCGTTTTCTTGAAAAACGTTTAAATGAAACACATTTTATTCAAAAAGTTCTTTTCCCAAGTTACATGCTGGATCACCATGCAAAATTTGCAGAGTTTTCATGTCAACATTTATGAGGTTCCATTCTCAGGCTCAAGTTGAACAGCTGGCCAAAGCATCCTGGACCCTTTCTGTTTAAGCTAGATGGGAATTGAGCAAAATCATGTGTAGTCCTGTCGTTGACCCTTTGCTCATCTGACAAGCTATACCTTCTAGATCTTTCCTGGTTTCCAGACCCTGACTTCTGACCTTGGACAGAATTCACCTTACCTCTACACCTCTTATCTGTTCTTCACTCTCCTGTTGACTCAGCTCTTGATTTGTTTTAGGCTGTGGTTTTAATGTAAGTTCCTGGTCCTATAGCTCTTTGTCAGCTCCCCTGTGCCAGTCCTAGGGCTCAGGGTGGCTCCAGGAAGGTACATGCTGAGATTCATTTTTCCTCAAAGTTATATAAAATTTCTTGCATTTGGCCACCATCCAGTGTCTCCTGTTTTTCAGAGAAGTCTTTTCAAAGTATAGTCTATGTATTGTCTGAAATTCCTCACCCGTCACACTCCATGTGCTCTCAGAGGACCCTGTGCCTACAACTGTCAAAGCTCGTAAGCCACTGGTTTACTTCTCGTCCAGTTCCTGGTTAACCTGCTGGGGACTATGACCTTCATGCCAAACCTGGAGAGGGACAGGGCTCTCTTTAGTCCTGTCCTTGGCCCTTTGCTCATCTCACTGGGTAGATTCTGCACAGTCTTCCTGGGTGACCTTATCCATCCCTAACCTAAGGCTTCTTCCTTTGCTTTCTACCACTTGCATGCTGATGACTCACTACTTACACCCCCAGCCCAGAGCGCTTGGCTAAGGAATAGCTCTACCTGGATATGCTACCTTACTGTATTCAAAACAGAATTCAGTATCTTCTCCAAGACTTCTCTTCTCGAGTTCTTAGGTCAGTGAATGGCATCACCAGGGGTCGGCAAATTCGAGCCAATAGGCCAGCTATGCCCACAGCTTGAGCTAAGAATGGTTCCTAGCTCAAAGAAAAGGAAAACAAAAACATAAAGAATATACAACAGAGACTACATGTGGCCCAGAAAGCCTAAAATATTTTCTATGGAGCCTTTTACAGAAAGAAATTGTCAACCTATGGGCTTCACCATTTGCCAAAGAACTCGCGAATCAGTAATAGTACTAATTAATTAATAGTAATAGTGAGCAAAAACTGAGTTTACCCTGTCGAGACACTGGGTGCTGTGCTTTATTCTCATATCAACTATGACTGTTAGGATGCCTTGCTGCACTTAGCAGAGAATCCTGACTGACGGGCTGAAATGGAGTCTAGAGATGGGGCAGGCTCAGGCACAGAATGATCAGTGGCTCAATTATGTCATCAGGGACCTGGGGACCTAGGAGTTCCCACTACTCTGCTTTCTCAAGCCTGGCAGCACTGGCTTCAACTAGAGGCTGGTTCCCACATGGTCACAAGTTGGCTGTCAATGGCAATTGGGGCCACATGCGCCCTCATTAATTACCATCTGCTGAGGGAGAGGGCACCTCTCCTTCCACCATTGAATACTAGGAATTCCTGCCTATGTGACTGAGCCACCCAACTGTACGGTACAACTTTCTCTTTTACCCCAAATCCAAACAGTAATCAAGTCTTCAAAAAAATTTAACTCCTAAATGTCCCTCGAATTGGTTTATTTCTATCCTTTATAACCACATCCACCTGGCCCTAAGATCCCAGAAAGCAAGGACGACTATCTTCTCTGCATGTCCAGCATCCACCATTAAAGTTAATTATATGAACAAATGAAGAAACTTCATTCACGTGTCAGGTTTTTCATTTTCTAGTTAAGGAAAGTGAGATTCAGAGGGCGAGTTTCATTGGCCAAGGTCACACAGCTGACCAGGTTCTAATTCAGTCTGCCTGACACCAAAGCTCCTGGTACTTCGGTTACAGGGTCTCCCCTCCCACTGGCTCTTCCTGAGCCTTAGCCATGCTCAGACCTCGCCTCTCTAACTACACCAATCCTCCGCCTCTGACCTGAGCCTGCTCTGGTCTTTCCCTTTACAAGTTTCTTGGCAAAATCATCCATTTTCCTCGCTTTTATTTCCTCATTTTTCATTCACACCCATCTATCATTGAACCATCCTGCAAATGTTACCAGGAGACTCCCAATTTCCATAACTATGGGCACACCTGTCTTCATTATACTTCTCTGCAGCATTCGACGCCTTCCCTGGTTTCCTCCTATTCCCAGAATATTCCCAGATTTCCAAGGCTAAATGTCTCTAAGGATTCCTTGCCTTGTAACGGCTCCCTGCATTTGCTCAGGAAGTCCTAGAAGCCCTTCTTCACAGCCAGTAGGGCCTTGTGTGACCCACAATCCACCTGAGCTTCACAGTATCTGGGAGTCTTATTCAGGGGGCCTATACCCCACTGAACTATAACCACCTGTTAATTTTTTGTGACCACCACTAACTTCCAAAGCAATTTTCAAGTTGCAGAGTTTTTTTTTTTTTTTAAACCTGCAGAGTGCCCATGGTGAAATCAGTAGGTGCCAACTGAAAAAATTATTGACTAAATTAATACATTGACTTATCCAAGGGCACACAGGCAGTAAATGGCAGAAATCAAATCAAGAAAGGTCAGCGATGTTTTCCAGACTATGCTGTTGAAAATGACAGTTAAGATTTTTAGGTATTAGAACTCCTCAATATGTGGGATAAAAACTACATAGATATATACTTTGGAAGATAGAATATTTAATTTATGTAAATAATGGTTATATTTTATTGTGTATTTATAGATTTATATTAATAAACCATTAGATTTACATTTATTTCTATTTAAACACATCTTTATACATATGCTCATCATGCATTTATTTATTTATTGTGATTTAAAAGTCGAAAAGAGTAAAGATAGCAAGCAACCTAAACAGTTGAGAAATCCTTACTGTGAAAGTACCACAAAAGCACTTTTCTGTGACTGAACAGACCATTTTCTGTTAAGTGAAATTTAGTATTTTAATCATATTTAACCATATTAAATATATTTTAAAATTAAGACTAATTGAGCCACATCTGACTTCACAGCAGACAAGGGGCTGAAAAAGGGGGCTAAAAAATGGCTGCCTGCTGCTTTTCTCCTGTTTTTGAAATGCTAAGTAGGGGCAGGTGCTGGGGAAATCGACGTGATAAAAATGTAGGAATTCTCCGCAAAGGGGCCAACCACTTTGCAGGTTTGGCTTCAGACTATTTCCAGTCAAACTGGCGGGCAATCCCTTCAATGGAAAAAAGAAGAAAAAGAAAGAAGAGAAGAAAGGAAAGCAAAGGGAAAGGAAGGGAAGGAAAGAGGGGAGGGGAGGGGAGGGGATGGAAAGGAGGGGATGTTTTTAAAATTCCAAAACTTTTAAAATCTTAAAACTTAGGGTTTTAAACATGGAGAGTACTGTAGTAAACAGGTCTATAAGTAAATAGATTAAAATTAGCCTCACCTTGTCAAGGTGCCCCATAATTTTATTTCCATTTATCTGCTATGAATTGTATAAATGCATCTCATTTCTTTGTAAATAAATTAAGCTTTTTGTAACAAAAACTAAAACGAGATAAAATATAAAAAATAATAAATGACATGAGGTTGGGGTGGGGAGATAAACTGCATTTAGTTACTCTGGAGTAGGAGCCCATCTTTAAAAATGCAAAACTGCAGTGACATGAATGAGTTCCTATACTGTGTGATAGGGAAATATCTTGCTAGATTTACTAATAATTATCGGGAATATATCTCTAAAGAAAAAATAAAAATGAGTAGTCCTAAATGACTGAAGTTTACTCTGAAATTATAAACATACTTCCTTTTCCCACCCCACTTCCCCAGATCTATTCAAATGAAAGAACTGAAATATACATTCATTAACGTGATCAAATAATTCTGATCATTTTTTCAGTTGACAGTTTAAAAATCTGCCAAGTAGGATGTCTCCACCTATTGTGGACTACCATAAAAAGGTGAGTCAGTTTTCCTGGAGTGTGTTTTCATTTATTTGACTTTCAGCAACAATGGCCACACCTCTTCCTGAACAGTTAGCTGGCAAAACTCTCCACATTATTTTCTTAATGATATTAATTTTTTAAAGAGAACATTTAAAAACATTTAAAAGGCTTTATAGTTTTCAGAACGATGATAAAGCTGGCAGTAAACAGTTCAAATAATGATAAAAAGCATGGGAAAAAGTAAAAAATACTAAAAATCCCATTTCTAGGCATTTTAAAGAGTACTCTTACAGACATTCTCCAAACTTTTTCAGACTCTCTATATATTTACAGATCAATTTTTGTGTGTGTGCATATGTACGTGCATATTTATTGGTTTTACATGAATGGGATAATAATAAACATGCTCATTTGTAATCTCTTTTTTCATTCTATAGCATAGACATCTATTTGTGTGATGTCTAAATATAGCATCATCATTTTTGTGGCTTCATAGTATTCCCTTATACAAAAATATGCATAATTTACTTAACAAATTTTCTATTGAGGACTTTTAGTTTCCCCGCCCTCCTTTTTTTTTTCAACAACACCGTGATGAATGTCCAGTTTATATGTCATTTCAAATTTGTGTAATTATCTCCTGGAGTCAATTTCCTAACTTGGGATGCCAAGGTAAAGGATGCACATACTACTTGACTAAATGTTGCTGAACTGCCTTTGGGAAGCATATTTGTCAGGATTAGGTTAGGCGGAAAGTGACACAATACCCAACAAGGTGGCTTACACAAAGCGGAGAGGAGGTAAGAGAGGAGGCAATCCATGACCCGGGGAGCAGGAAGCTTCCATTTCTATCATATTCAGAACTATCTTCTTCCGCATGGTGAGAGATGGCTGCATAAGTCCTAGCCATCAAATCTGCATTCCAGCGAGGAGAGACAAACAAAAAGTGCCCAATTCCCAAGGATTCGTCTGTGAAGTTGCACTCACCACTTCTGCTGACAGCCTATTGACCAGAATTTTGTCACGTGGCTACATCAAGCACAGGGGAGACTGCGAAATGCAGCCTTGTTTTCTGGGATGCCCATATGTTCAGCTAAAAGTCAGGTAATCTTTGACAAAGGACAAGGGAAAATAGATGTTGGGGACAATTACCATTTTCTGCCACAGAAAAGATGTACTAATTTATAATCCTGTCAACATCACAAAGAGAAGCCATTTTCCGTGCCTTTACCAATACTGTTTATCAGACTATTCTCACTGTAAATGCATTCCGTCACTTACAAGGAAAAATACTTAATCCATCCTCAAATAACCTGTGTAGCTTGTGCCACTAATATCTTCCCCCCAAAGATAAAAAGACAATGCAAATGTAGAGATACAAGTGTTCCTCTGCCTTGATTTGTACTTCAGTGTTAAACTGTCCTTCGCTGACTTCTCTCCTCCCTCTAGATAATCTCATCCATGGCTTTAAATGCTGCTGAGTCAAAAATTTGTATTTTCACTTCTGATCTCCACGGTCCTACTAAATTATCCGGCATCATACTGTGCATACCCAGCTGGGTAATTCATCAGCATCACATACTCAACTAGAAAAAAATCGATCTCATCACCTCTTCTTCTTCCTGCATTCCTTATTTTGCCGTCAATCGTTGAGTCATTCTGGACTCTTACCTCTCTGCCATTACAAAACATTGACTCTGTGGTCAAATTCTATTAATTTCACTTCTTCACAACTCTTGACATTCCCTTCATCACCACTGTGTTTTCGAGGATCACAGTAAAGTCTCATAAGAGGGCTCTCTACTGAGAACTAGGCTATCTTCAACGTGGCAGCCAAAGGCCTTTTAACTAAAATGCTGCTGTGGATGTGATTTTTTTCTTTTTTCACTTAAGATTCTCTAAAAGGCTCTTCTTGGTCGAGTCCTTGGTGTGGCATATGAGGCCTCCAGACAGCAGCCCATGTTCACTTCTTCAGCATCATCTCCCGCTGGGCCCGTGACTGCACCATTTTAACACATCGCATATACTTTCACAGTGGCAGTATCATAACTCAGTGACTTTGCTAAAATGGATCCCAACTGCCCAGAATTCTTCTTGGTACCCACCTCATTCACTGGAAAATATCTATTCCATTTTTTAAGGATTCAGATCCTGTGGTCACATCCTGAAGAAAATTCATCTTAAGACATGACTTCCCCCACTTGTGGACCACTTCCTTGCTTTCTGTCATTTTTGTGCTTTGTATTTGCTTTTAAAATATTACAGCAATTAGAATTATTATTTATTAATCCAACAAATATTTCCTGAATTCCCACTACGTGCTGAGCATTGTGCTAAGAGCTGGATTCACAACCATGAGCAAGCTGAATACAGACTGTAGACTCTTGCAGCCTTTAGTCTATACAGCTGACATTAATAAAGGCTCATTTCCATTTACCATCTTGTTTGCTAGAAAAGAAATTCTCTCTTCGCCATTAATCTCAATGAGATGCTAAGAAACTGATGTTGCTTTGTTGGTAATCATGTCGAGAGATATTTCCTTTAGTGTATTGTTGCTTATTCAAATGTTCATTTATTTTTGCTTCTGTGACTCCATACTGATGCGCTGCCACTATCCAGTCACTTGAATTTGTTTAAGATGAAAAAAATCTGTGGTAACCTTTATTTGACCTATTATTTCTCAATCCTCAAAGTTATCCCTGAAAAAGGCTAGGTTAAGGGGAATTCTGGCAGAGATGAAGGTAGACTTGAGAACAGGATGAATGATGAGCCAAGATTGGGGAAAGGGTGTTCCAGGTGAAGGGGTGGCATAAGCGAAGACTGAAGGACAGAGATAACACAAGGTGAGTTGAAGAGATGATGTCTGTGTGATAAACAAGATCGTAGAGGCTTAGCTCTCAGCACACCTTAGACACAGCGGAGCACCGAGACCTGGCCACACCCACCTGGATCAGACATGGCCCATGGAAGTGCAGTTCTAAAGCTTCTCTCTCTCAGGGCTGCACTGCAAAATTTCTACTCCTGTTTTACTTCCTTTTCATATTCCCAACTCCCAGTTTGCTGTTTTACTGTCTATCCCAAACAGGAATAGTCTCGAACTGAAAAATCTTAAGGAAAGAGAAGAGGGACAGAAGGAAATCCAGGTACAGTAAATTTTGGCCCAAAAGAAATCCAAGTTAGGGAAAACTAGTGATTTAGAGCAGAATGCTGGAGCATATTCCAGAAAGATCAAAAGTTCTGAGTATATTATTATTCAACACTGCTGGTCTCAGAGACAGACACTTAATCCTTAGTATTTTAGTAAGAAAGCAATCATGTTGGGTTACATAACTTGGAAAGACTGTCGTGTAGGTGGCCTCAGGCACGACAGGATCCAGAGGTGGAAAGTGACAGCATCAGAATATCAGCCTTTTCTCTTTTCTTCTATTTCCACCCTCTATGTTGTTGGTCTCATCGTCTTCTATTATAGATGTGTCTCCCACGCAGTGGGGAGCCTGGGGGCTAGAAACACCAAACCTACATCACTCAGCTTGAGGATCCCCCCAAAATGAGAAACGAATTCTTTAACCGAGGGTGAAAAATGTCAGAGAATTGGTCTGGTCTGTGTCAGCTACCCATGTGTGTCCTGGAGGCAGGGTGATCAATGATTGGCCAGGCCTGGCCACGTGCCCTTCCTTGTGACTGTGCCCAGGGGATCCCTCAGAGGAGTGGGAGTGGCAGGGTTGGGGAGGGGCAGTGGTTGAAATGAATTCTGGGCAGAAAAAAGATCATCAGTTTGGTTGAAAAAGAGACTTTGTGGCAAAGAGTATTAGGAGACAAGTTAGGAGAGGAAAATGGGGCCAGACCGTAAATGCAGTGGAGCACCACGACTCCTCGAGTCTACGCATGTGTACACGTTCTCGTTTTTCACAGCGATGAGGTTCTAGAAAGTTGCCTCCAATGCTGAATTATCAAGTACCGAATCACTGCCCCAGGGGAAGTACAGGGGTAGGTTCCTGCCAGTCATCAAGTGATCAATACATAACCTTGTTTTATGTGTTTCTGTTTAAAGACACTTTATTCAATATATATTGTTGATTCATTAACAATGAAACTCACAGCTAACAGCACTATAACTCGCTCATGCCTGAACGAAGCTTGGCTGGCAAACGTATTTTTCTCCACAACGCATATCGCAAGCCTTCTTGTGCTTAGGGACACTAGATAGCACTTCAGCACTATGCTTGGAGGTCGCAGACAGTGAAATCACCAACAAAAAGCACAAACATGAGAAAAATGTGGCACTAAATAGACCACAAAAAGGACACTTGCTTACAGAATGAGAGCTAGAAAAAGAAGGCAGATCGTTGTCTTGTTCCATCTCAGCTGGGGACATACCAGTGGGTGGACTCAACCCTTCTGCTCTGCACACGTCCAGGAATAACTACGAAGGCGCCAGGAGTATATTAATTTGGGGGTTACGAATGAACTTTACTGAGAAAATTCACAAACATGGGATCTGTGGGTAGTTAGGATTGACTGTACTTTCTCCCTCAGTACTGTGGAAGATTCATCTGGCAGTGGTGGGCAGGAAGCGGGAGGGCCCCGGATGTGGAGACCAAGTGGGAGAAGCAGTAGGACCAGTAAGAGGCACTGAGGGAGCAACAGGCAGGGAATGAGGGATGAACACGAGAGTGCAAAGGAAGGGAGGACAAGACTTGATTTCCAATTGGACATAAAGTGAAGTCAGGGAGAGAAAGCAACAGTTATGAAGAACTAAGTCTGGAAGGGAGTCTGACTTTGAGGGGCAAGGTGTTGGATTCTGAAAGGAGACTTCGGTCCCATCAGATGCTATGTATTCTTCCTGCTGAGATTTATTTTTTAAAAAGTATACATTTAACTGACCCGAAAATAAGTAATGAGTACTATCCTAGTACTAAATCTCTCCACTCTCAATTAGTCAACCTCGTTAATAATAATAAACACATATAAAACTTACTATATGCCAGACACTGTTCTAGGTTCTTCAAATTGATTAGCTCATATTATTTCTCACAGCTTGCAAGGTATCATTATCAGACCCATTTTTCAGGCGAAAAAACTGAGGCAGAGGGTAGTAACTTGCCTGTGGTTCAAAAACTAGTAAATGGTGGGTCTGCTTCTAGAATCTCTGCATTTAACTATAATGTTGTACTGGTAGTATTGGGTATATTTTCTCCTTTACCACACTGCTACCTCCCTGCCTCCCCTCTGTCCCATCCCAACAGCCCCATCGCTCCCCTTCTATCCAGTTTATGGCTTTGCCCATATTGCTCACTATTTCTCATCTAAAACAGAACGGAAATAAACCACATCATACTAATTTCCTTCTTCATTTTTCTCCTAAAAGAATCGATGATCTTTAGCTTTCTAAACCTATAACAAACTATATGTCACAAATCCCTAAATCTTTAAGTTTATTTTCTGAATAAACCTAAATTCTTCAATTTCTTACACGTAAAATAAAAAGTTTTGATAGTCTGTAACTATCCAAAATTTAGTTTTTTCTTTTATATTTCAAATAGTCACACCTAAGAAGATCAGGTGCTGTAGGTGTAAAAAAAAAAAAAAAGTCACATAGTCTAGACTTCTAGGTACTAATAAAAAAAGTATTTTTGCCTTAAGCACTCATTTGATATCCATATTTAAAGAAGTGATACTATCTTTCTAGTTGGAATATCATATTTATAAAACAACTTGAAAGTCATAAATTAAACTTAAATAAATGCAAGTGTTTTAATGTGAAATGTAAACTTGCCTAGAACATCTAACCAAATATCTGCTTTATTTGCTTGATTTTGCTTTGATTCCTCAAATGTAGCTGGTTTCTAGTATGGAGACTATGGGACAGGTAGTCTTAGAAAAAGGTGGGAAAATTTTCATTTAAAATGTATACAATTTGGTATCAGGTACCTGAACTGCACACACAGAACTTCATGCAGTTTTTATGAATGGATCTTGGAAGCTGTCCTCAGCAGCAGCTTCTCTAGTTCAAATGCACAGCCACGGTGCCCCAGGAAAGCTGCCAATGGGCCGAGGCTCCCGAGTGCTTCACATATTGACTCACGTGCTTTTCAAGGCTACTGTTTTATGTGTGTTGGGGTCCTTTTTGTCTTACAACAATAGCCCCATGATTTATGAACTCAAAAGTTTTAACCTTGCCTTGCATGCCCTTATTTATATTGGAGAGGCTGAGTTTCAAACTGCCTCCCTCACCCACAGCTCCCATCTCCAGGGCTGACCTTCCTCGATCACCTTCTGCTCCGCAGGTGACATTTGACCTGCCACATTAGCTACTGCTGATTGCACCAAGGTGGCCATCTGACCTGGACCAATTAGGATGTTTTCAGTTTTAGGTGATGGAAACCTTCTCAGCCTGGCTGAAGTGAAATAGAGAACCTTATCGGCTTACACAGGTGTAGGCTCAGTTGGCTCAGAAGTGGTGAACGACCCACAAAGACCTGATCTCTCTTTACCTCTTTGGCTCCTTCCTCCTTGTGCTGGCTGCACCCACAGGCAGGTTGTCCCTTGTGGTGACAAGCTTACAACTCCTGGGTGGTGACAATATGGCTGCTCGTAGCTCCAGGCTCACATCGCTCCACCTCTAAGTCTAGGGGTGTAAGGAATGCTCCTTTTTCAACAGTTTCAGCACCTAATTGGCTCGGATTGGGGTCTCCAAATCACAGTGGCCACTGACGATGTTGGGTCCAGCTATTTGGACCACGTGTAATGAGGAGGAGGGAGGCACAATTTCTCTGAGGAAAATCGGGGCGCTGTTACAAGAAGGGAAACGGATGCTGGTGGCAAAAACATGTTTTTGAACATGACCCCAGAACAGACAATATACAGGCTTAACTATGATCAATGAGGAGGTCTGATGGGACAAAGCTCCCCATCAGGGACAAGTGGCTGAATAAAAACATGAGACCCTCTCTCAGGGGAATGGAACTTGAGGCCTAGAAGTCAAGTGGCTGGCAGGCACAGCATAGGCAGGACAGAGAGACCCAGAGACATGGAGGGAGATGGAGCGGCCAAGTCCTATGGCGCAGCAGCAGGTAAGCCCCGATGAACCGGCTGCTGTGTGAAGCCAGGCTAGTCCTGGGGCCGCAGGACTTAGACTCACCCCATCACCTCCAGGTTTTTCCTCCTGATGAAGACCCGCTGCGTTAAGTAAGTAGGATGAGGAACCCCAAGGACCTAACCAACACTTTTACACAGAGATGAAGACGAACAAGAAGGAAAAGAAATAAAGGGACAGAATGTGCACATGGTGGCGTGGCAGAGAGCACTCTTTCCTGCGCTCTCAGAGGCTTCTGGTCTCTGACCCAGTGTGGTGGGTGCCGAGTCGTCTTCCATCATCCTGCCTCCCCCTTGACTCTGATTTTCTTTCTAAAGCAGCCACCTGCCACCCCCACGAACTTCCTAGAGGTCCTGAACACTTCGTTTCAAGGTCACACCCAGCTACCAGGGAGCTGGGACTTGCAGTCTTTCCACTGGGCAGCTTTTAGCCCAAGTGAAAGTTCTTTACTAAGAGGTGAGAATGGCTATAGAGAGGCAACCGCCATCTGGGCCACTCCCCAGAAACGGAGCTGTGTGTGACCATCCCCCTTCCTCTGTTACCACACCCACCCACGGGCACGTCCTTTCTCTGGGCATGTTTTGTTTCTCTCTTGGCCAGCAGCTTGTATGCGGAGCAGAGCGGCCACTTCGAGCTTCCTCTTTACCTTCCTATTTCAGTTCCCTGTGCTGACTACAACCTTTTGAGTACCTCGGTCCACACTCTCAGGAGAAGGCTCACCTTTCCACGCCAGGCCACACAGATCATACAGTTGCTGGTTAGCCAGTGAATTCACTGGCCTAGGGACAGGTGTCCATCTTGGTTCAGTCAACTGTGGCAATGGGAGGGCCCGGGGACTGCACAATACAGACGGTGACTTATTTTAATGGGGCTGAGACAAGGTATGCAATGACAGCTATATTTTCCCACTGACGTATTCAAGTGAATCAAGTAGGTGGGCCATGAATATCCTCACGTATTAGTTTCCTAGCAAAGCACTGTTGTAAGAAAGTACCACAAACTGGGTGGCTTAAAACAACAGAAATTATCTCAGTTCTGGAGGCGAGAAATCTGCGATCACAGGGCTGGCAGGGCTACGCTCCTCTGCATCCCACAGAGAAATCCTTCTTTGTTCCCTCTTGGCTCCTGTGGCTTGCCGACAACCTCCGGCATTCCTTGCTGCATCACTCCAGCCTCTGCCTTGGCCATGACATGGCCCATGTAGGTCTTCACATAGGGCTGTCTTCTCTTAAAGATACCAGTTAGGGGGTACATCCTACTCCAGTATGACATCTTAACTAATAACATCTGCAATGACCCTATTTCTACGTAAGGTCACAATCTGAGGTACTGGGGGTTAGGACTGCAACACATCTTTTTTGGGGAAGACACAATTCAACCTGCAACACATACCTACGTAGGCCGTACAGCCAATTTACCCACAAATCTGTTACACACCTAAGGATACGGCAGAATTACTCTCGAATGTGCGATCCTCACACAACGGGCCTACGACACTGTGGTGAGTACCTCTGATGAGAATGTGTCTACTGTGTGCTTTTGTAGCCACCAAATGTTCTTAGTTGCGGTATTAATAAAGTAGTCTTGGTGTTATTAACCTCCCTCCAGAGAAAAAAATGGAAAAAAGAGCTCAGCACTCAAAGGTAATATTGAAGAATAATTTTTATTAAATTTATTTTAAAGGATTCTTTAATCACTGCTTAAATAAGGTCTATGACTTGGGGAAAATTAATTTGATACAGTAAGCAAAATGCAAAAGCACTATTGATGCATCCGACTGCCTCGGCCCTTCTGCAGAGCTTCTGTGGAGGCCAAGATGACCCTGCCCTTGGGGGAGCGAGACCATGGGCAAAGGTGACAATGACCCTATGACAGAATAATGGAGGAGCTGAGGGCAGTCGCTGAGACAGTCTGGCATAACAGCGTATGAATGCATACACAGTTTTTTACTGTTGCAGGCCAATCTGTCCCTTAAAAAAAATATGCCAAAGAGACACTTCAATAGTTTTAGAGAAGAGAAAGACTTATCTTGGTACTAAATAAACTTACCAGAGAAAAAAATGTAAGGTAGGGAGGAAAATTGTCAATCATTTGTATATCTTATTAAGTAGAATGCATAAAAGGTTTTTAGGAGGTAGAGAGTATTATACTTTTTTTTTGGATAAGAAACAAGACCATGTCAAGAGTTCAATGGCTCCTCTTCCATTCTCACAGAAACTTCCTCCCTCTCCTTCATGTCTTCCACGTGGCTGTGGCCATCATCATAGCTCTGTCCTGCAGCTTTAATTGTCATTTTCCTCTGCAAAAATCCTTAGTGAATCTCTATTACCCAGAACAGTACTTTTCAAACCTTTAGTTTTTCATAGCAGAACACTTTTATTCAGGAAAATTCTGCACAGATTTTATCTGTTCCTATTTATGTATATTTATATCAATTTATATATTTTAATTTATTGGATAAAAGTGGTATTTTTGAAAGATAGATTTTATTAGTTCAGATTAATTATATTTACTTATAATCAAATTAACCAGAACAAAGGAACTGTTTTGATCGACTTTTAAATCATGCAGTGAAACACATATGAAAATATTAGTGTTACTCAGCACCCATAGTCAATTAATTTCTGCATTTTATAATAAAACCCTGATCCACGCAGATAATCATAAATCTGTTCTCCACATTATATGAATGATCTTTTAAAAATACACAGCTGATTACCATATTTCATCAACTCTAAAATACCATCAACTGTAAGTTATATCATTTTGTGTATAGCCCAGAAAGAAAAAAGAGCTAATTAAATTTTGATTTTGAAGATATTAAAATGTAAAAGAAGTGTACCTTACTTCCAGCCACTTCATTCTCTTAAAAATCAATGCCTCTGGGTCTCTCAGCATCAGGACAAAGCTCCCCATTATGTTCTAAGTGGCCTGTGTGGCCTCACCGCTGTGATCTCTGCACTCCCGCTGCTCTGGCCTTCTTTTCTGTTGCCTAATCTTCCAGGTCGCAGATCAAGCTTCACTTCCTCTGAAGAGCCCTCCCTGACCTCCACGACCGGGCCACACCCTCAATCACTTGGGTGTCTCTCCTTGACAGCACTTACATTGGTTGACATCCTGTTTGGTCTACATCTTAGTTCAGCTTATGTGCTTCTTTGCTCAGCATCTAGCTCCACGAGGGCAGAGAACCTGTGCTTTTGCTCCATATTGTTTCCTTAATGTTTGGCATAGCACCCAGCAGCACCCAGTACACGGAAGGCACGCAAACATTTGTTGAACGAATGAGTTAAAATCATGTTGTTTTAATTGCTGATTTTAGGATACTCTTCAATTCAGAGGATCCTAGAGATCCAAGAATGTTGAGACTTTTGAGTTGAATCATTAACAATATCTACCAAATTTTTGTGTCCTTATCACAAGTACCAAATTCAGATTGAAAATTACTATGTGTTAACTCTGTAGCTTGATGTAAAAATCACAAGTTGGTCAGTGTGTTTTCATGAACTGTCAGTGTTCCAAGATTCTGTGCTGAGCTGGTACATCTGAGCTTCTCCTATTCTCAGGCTTTATTTCTCTGATTGTACCTGTCTTGTACAGGCACGAAACCAAAGAGGGTTGGTCACAGCTCAGCCTTCCCAAACAATGACACCTTTGTCAGAAATTCTACTGTATTCGCAGCGATGACAGATGTTTTCCTTTGTGGTCCTCATCAAAATATGTTCATCTAGATTTTGGAAGCACAAGTTAAGGCATTAAAACTTGATATATGAAACATTTGAGGGTGTAGATATTTCCTTCGTATTATTTTAAATTAATGGAAAATATTCCTAAAGAGGAGATTTGAATAAAATGTTTGTGGAACCTCAGAAGTCCATTAATTTGTAAAACCAAAGGGTAATTTGAAAACCACTGACTGGCTGAATCAGTCTTAATTCTTGATTTACCAGGCACTTCCTGATCTGCTCCTTGGCCTGCTCCTCATTGGTCCTGACACCCAACTTTACATCCTGTAATAGCGTATCGCTTACCACTCGACCCAGGGACAAGTACTGTGTTCACTCATCCTTGGCTCACAGGACTGTCTCCAGCTCTTGTCTTGGTCTCAGCTCACATCTAGTCCTCATGGAGTCCTCCCTGACCTACTCCGGATGCCATCCGATGCTCTCACCAGATGGCCTGGTTTCCACCATGCAACCCCGCTGCCTGCAGTTCGTGTCTGTCTCTCGGGAGATGCCTGAGGGAGGTGCTCTGTCTTTGCTTTGCTGGCATGGACCCAGAGGAGGTGTGCAACCAGCACTTCATGGAGCCCACCTGGATGGTTTCAATTTCTGCCAGTGAAAAAATTTGTATCTTACGGTTTTAACCTGTATTTCCTTGATCACTAGTAAGGTTAAGCATCTTTTCATGGTTATTAGTCATGTGTATTTCTTCAGGGAACTGTTCATAACCTTTGCCTATTTTTCCATGAGCCTATTTATTTTATTAATTGTGGGATTAATAAGCTTTGAATATAAAGTATATTAACCTTTTGCTTGGTATCACTTTTTTTAAAAATCAACATTTTCTCCAGGTAATTTATTAAAGTATCATTCATTAAACAAAATTTTACTTAATTGTACTTGATCTGCTATTCCTTTCCTTCATGGCTACCTGATTTGGAGTCTTGAGTAGACTCTACCTCCGGATTAAAACAATGTTCTCTCTTATTTTCTTACGGTACTTTCGCAGTGTATGTTTGTGTGTATAGCTAGCTCTTAGCTCTTCAGCCCATATAAAACTTTTAAATATGTAGTATGAGATAGAAATTTAGGTAATTTTTTCTCTTTTGTGACAATTTTGATAGCCAATTGATTATCAAAATAGAATGGTTCTCTATTTCCCCACTAATTTGAAATGTTGATTGGGTAATTTACTTATTCATTCATTCATTCATTCATTCATTCATTTATACACCTACAGCACCTGGTCTTCCTAGGTGGTCTCCCATCCAAGTACTAACCAGGCCTGACCCTTCTGTCGAGTGGGCATTTTAAAGTTGATTCAAAGGAGGGAGAGGATCTGGATGTAGGGAGACTGACAGGAAGTGACCCAGATGACTGGGGTCAAGCGTATAGTGACAGAATGGGAAAGTAAAGAATGTTATTTAAGAAGTGATGAGCACGGTGGTCCTGGACCAGGATATTTATCTGAAGAATTATTTGGAGAAAAAATAGCCAACTTAAATCTTAGTACATAGTTAAGAGATCATGTTTTTGGTTTTTTAAATAAAATTCACTATTCAAAATAGAAACTTACAGCAAAGTTAAAATAAAACATTGTTAATCTGATTTTTAAAAACCTACAGCAAACATCATACTTTACGGTGAAATATTAAAGCCTTCTTCAAAGTCCAGGAATAAGAGATATTCCACTAAAATATTGAATAAGAGATATTCAATATTTTAGTGGAAGTCTTAGCCAATGCAATAGGGCAAGGACAAAGAAGATATGAGGATTAGGAAGAAATATATGTCGTTATTTATAGATGACATGAATGTGTCAGAAAATCTAAAAGAATTATAAATTATTAGAATTAGCAACTGACTTAGCAAGATCACTAGATAACATGAAATTTACTAGAAGCAAAATCTATTGTTTTTATTACTAGCCACAAAAAGAAAATACAATTTTAAAAAGGAATTTAACTTACAATATAATAAAGAAGTCAAACATCTAGAAATCTAACAAAATGTAAGGACGACTTCTACACTATGAGAAATCATTGAGCAAAATTACCTAAAAAATTCTTTAGGAAGGATATATCAATTCTTTGATAATAATACCTAAAAAATTTTAAAAGGGTATACTATATTTGTGGATTGATATTTTAAAGATGTCAATTCATCACAAATGGTTCTATATATTCATTGTAATCCCAATCAAAACATCAATAGGTATTTTTGTGGAAACATAAGCTGATTGTAAAAATAAAATGAAACAACATAGTCGTGAAATGACTGAGTCATTTTCATTGAAAGGTGAAATCTGACTAATCTGTCATTAGAAGAAAATGTGATATAGATCCTTAACATTTTTCAGCATTTGCTACCATATACGAGACACTGGGTGTTTTCCAAAGATTATTCCACAGAACCTCAGTTCCTGAGATGCTCAGACAAAAAGGGGTTCTGGAATCACATCCCATAGGAAAAACCCCACGATGCAGTCTCCTCTTGGAGATTTATGTTGCACAGTAAGATTTTAAAGGCTCTGAGAAATTCTGGAGAAGAGAAGCAAATTGAATTGTGTCTAACCCTGGTTTCTCTAATCTTATTTGATCATGAAACCTCTCTTTGAGAAACATTGGCCTATAGTGCTTTGTGTATTTATTTGCTTCTCACCGTATCTGTGAAGTAGCCAAGGGCTGAACTGTTCACTTAACAGATGAAGAAATGGAACCTCTGGCAAGCGAAGATTTTACACCAGGTCATACATACAGCTAGCTCCTAACACAGAATCGTCGATGCAAACTCAACTCAAAAAAAAAAAAAAAAAAAAAAAATTCCAGTGCTTTTTCCGGGGTAAAACACTACTTTCGTGTGAAACGGCCTTTTAGAAATGGAATAAACCTTAGTGATCTCTTAGACTAGTAACCTTATTATGTTGATGAGATAACTTGGGGCCCAAACAAATTAAGTGTCTCGCCCCAGGTCAAGAGCTTGCAGACTAGCAGGAGGAATAAAAGGATCCATGACTCAGTGACTCCCAATTAAGTGCTCTACTGCCCCATATAATTAGGAGGCAAATCTGTGTCAATGCAGAGCAAGACCAAATTAACTGCCCAGATTGAGTAGGCACTCATAGGTGCTGAATGATCTACCTGGGGACAGATGATACTGGAGCTATGTCAAATTGTCAGGGAATTTTGAAACGAGGATTTAGGAGGCACTCGATGACTGGGTGATAACATGGTAAAGCATCAAACAGTGTTATTTTTAAGTTTAATCACATTATTTGTATTATTTTATCCCTCTCTTCTAAAAAGTGCCACATGCCACTTTAAAAATTTAGAAGGAATGTAAATTTTGGATTAAAAGAGATTTCACAACTCTAATGGGGCACATCCTGGAATGTCACAGGCTGGGAATTTTTCTGAAGTGTGTCAGATATGAGGAATAGAAGAGTAACGCAGAGGGATAAACACCTGGCTGAACCTGTAGGGCAGGGAAGGGTATGTTTACAGCAGGTGCTGCTGTCAGGAAGGGCAGCAGGGAAGACCAAAACCCTCCTCGAGCAGGGTGGGGCTGAAAGTTCTAAACTGCAGTGAAGAAGGGGAAAACCTATCTTTTAACAGCAGAGGGAAAAACGAGGGACCATGAGAGACAGACAGCTGAAACAGAGGGGGTAAGTCAAGCCATAAATAATAGAGAAGAGGAAAATAAATGAAAGCAAGTAAGTATTGCGCTGACTTTGGGGCTTTCAAAGAAGCAGCAGTTCTTTATGTGTGGGAACAGTTTGGCTGGGGCCAGTGCCCACTGGGCAGAATGGGCAATGCAGCTTTGAGGTCTGCAGAAACATTCAGCTCCATCAGTGGGAAGGTTCCATTAGGGCCAAGGAAAGAGTAAGCAAACGCAAACCCGGTTACTCTCCTCTGCTTTATCTTCCCCATGTAGTTGGCTCTTGGGGACTTCACATCGGGGGCAGGCCTACAACAGAGCATGATTTAGGGCTTCCTGGGTCCCCTGGGAAAATACTGTCAGGATATCAAGTTGACTGTACCCCATCCAGCTCCCAAAATGTGCAATCTGGTGTCTGCTTAATATCATTTCAATTTACTTGAGAAATTCTGTTCTCTAAGCTTTATCGGTGGGCAAATAAATCTCTTCAGTGCACCACCTTTGCTTTAGTTTACTCTCTGTATCTTTTTTTGTTTTTAAGCTCATTAGTACTATCTCACACCCAACAAGGCAAGAGAGGGCAATCTTTTAGTTTCTCGAAAGTAATTATTATCTACACCAAAAAAAAAAACAAACCAAAAAACAAAACAAAACAAAACACACCCACAAAAAAGGTCAGGAGTTTCTAGACACTAAATCTCCTTAAAATTTCACAAATAACCATTAACCTGTTTATAAATTCGTAGAATTAAAACTACCCCCCACCCCCGCCAAAAAAAAACCCAAAAAAACACAGCAGGATTTTTGGTGACAAGTTATTAATGCTGCCCATCATTTAATGTGGAAGGTAATGTTGGTGAAATAGCTGGAAGCTGGAGCGGAGTAGGGCAATTTCTCTGAGTTAAGAGTTATTCATTTACGTTTTCATTTTAAATCTCTATTGCTTTTCTCTGTTAATAAAAGCAAATACTCATTTAGAAAAATTCAGAACTTTCAGAAATATGTATTGCAAAAGGTGAAAGCAATCCCTAAGAACACATCACTCTAGCTTTTTCCTCTAACATTTATTTAAAACAAAATAAAACTGTTGTTTTTTTCAGCAGGATCAAATTGTGTTTAAACAAGCAATGTGATTTTCTTAATGTTATATTTAGCCTACTGAATAAATAAGAGATCCATCACGTCAGTTTAAAGTGGTTGTGTAGTATCCTATAGGAAGATGTTTTTACCATTTTTACTTTGGTGAACATACTTGCTCACATACCCATGCATACATGTGAAAACATTTTTGGATATAAAATCCTAGATATGGATTTGCTGGGTCAAAGGGTGCATGTATTAACATTTTTATTAGACTGTACTCACATTTTAAATCTTTAAAATTGGTCTGTGGCTTGAAATGGCATTGGCACAATTTGTTGCAAAGTCTCTTAAACAACGGCCACCAAGTCTAGTTTTCTTAAATTCCTTATTCAGAAGTCATTGAGATGACAGTTTGCTGTCACAGGCTTGCATTTGACCTCAGTTTGTCAGTGCTACCACGGTTCTAAAACATATCAAAAACATTTGCCATTTTTGGGGAGTGAGCTTTTGGATTTTTTTTTTTAGATGACATTAGCTTCAGGTATCTTTTTAGAGTTTTGTGTAGGATTTAGTAAGATAAATAAAATAAGACTAATCTACGCAATTTTCTTCTGCTGGAGTGAACAGAACATGCTGGTGCTGTAGGGACAACCACCTGTGTTATTGGCTGCAAGAGGCAATATCTGCTAATTCTCATCTAGTTAGTGTATGGTTACTATTTCTACCAGTTTTTTAATATTTGCCACATTAAACCTAAGCCACTCCAGTTCTGACCACCTTAAGCAGCGCTTCCATTTTGAGAGCACAAAGCAGCCAGAATTTCAAGAGCAAAATACTTTTAATAGTATTCTCCTGGAGCTCCCATTCTAAAGTGAGTTTTGCTTCCTCTAGACGTACAGATTTTAAAATGTCTGTGCTACTTATTAATGTGGCAATTACTCAAGAACTTCCTTTGGACTTAAAACAAAAAAAATACAGAAGTTAAACCATTTAAGTGTTTATATAAATCAAATCACTAACTATATTCTACCCACTATATCATATGCTCCACGAAGGGAGGGACTGTTTGGTTCACTGATTATTTCCAGCATCTAAAACAGTACCTGGCATATAAAAGGTGTTCAGTACAATTGTTGAGTGAATGATAAATTCTTGGAAGTCAGGAATCTTCTTATATTTTGCATTCCCATTCTTAAAAGCCAAGTTGCTGATTAAAATTAAGGAAAGGATCGTCATTCAGGAACACAACTTAAGACTTTCTTAGAAGCTAAGTGTGAAATATCCCTGGTGTAAATAAAATTTAAGAGTCTTTCCAGCCTTAAAACTTATTATGAACTATTAGTTTTTGAAGAATTAGAATCCTATACACACACACACGCTACTAAAACTAGAGTAAGGATAATTGGGTAAATCTTTGATTTAGAAAGCAATGTACTGATTTTTCTAAGCCTTCGGATCATCGTTATAAATATCAGATTTGAGCATTAAACTACATTGACCCCCAAGCTGTATTCTATAAGACCTTTTTTTGAAAAATAAACAAACAAAAACATGGCATCAATTAACTGGAAATGCCTCTATAAGCCTAAAAAATTATTTTTAATGTTACTGTATAAGAAATCAAAGGTAATATTTATGTACAACATTTATATTTTGGACTTTGCCAATAGTGATATGACACTAATAATTTGAAAGGTCAGTCTTCAAATCCATGTCAAATGTGCAGTTATTTGGATTTAAAGCCAATAAAAATAAATACAGTAGAAAAGAATAAAAAAGGGAATCAGTTAAAGAAGGATCCATCTAAATCTGGGGCATATTTTGGATAATACAGAATATTTGGGGGAATAAAGGCAGAAAGAGAAAAAATATACAGAAATCAATTTTATAAAGTCACTACAGAAAAAAGTCCATCTTATGAAACACAATTCATTTTAGTCTTTTAATACTTGTTTATGTCAGACCACCTCTTACTGGATGTTTGGTTTCCTGTGTTGAGACTTAGAAAATTATCTTGTGGTTAGAAAATAGCATATTCTCAAGACAGTTGACTGAAAAGACTATTTTTCGGCTTACTATTTTTTACAACAAATTTTACTTTAAAAGGAGTGAATTAATCAGATTTGAGATTAACTCTCACTAGTAGAACTGTAGTGAATATATCCAATTTGCTTAAAAGAAAATAAATCAGATCTTGAAAGGGATTTTATAACATAAACAATTGATGGAAAGAATAGGTCCTAAAATAAAGGAGTTTTTTTTTTTTTGATCTGCCAAAAAAAAAGAAAAGAGAGAAAAAAAAGAAAAGAAAATTAAGAATACTGGAGGGGGGCATAAGACAGTAAAGGAAGGCATGCGCCCAAGTAGAGAGCAAAGTCGGAAGGACATCAAAAACAGAGGCATTCCTAGGGAAATCTAACGCTAGGAGTGTTCTTATGGTAATTTACTAAAATAAAAAGGTAAACAAGCATCCAACTTGTTGAGGCTTAGAGTATAGCACACTTTTAATACCAAACCCTCAAAAAAAGAGAAATGCTCAAAAAAGTTAAAGACAAATTATGGAAATGGAGGTAAAACAAACAATCAAAAAAATAGAACATTCTTACTTGAGGTAGATGAAAACAGAATGAAGTTGGAATAGGGTAAGATATTATTGTTTTCAATCACTCATGTTAGAAAGTGAAGAACTGTTAGAATCATACATCTTAAAGAGAATGGAAAATAGTCCATCCTAAAAAAATGTACAAAAACGTAAATTTCAGCACTTACGAAATCACAACTAAATGTGTAAAAATTCCCCAAAAAAGGTTTAACTAAAAATTTAACTTTGACAGGCCACCACGTTGCAATATTAGTATTACACCTGTAATATTTATAAATCTTAAATTTAAAAAATAAAATATGTATTATTTCTATTTTAAAAGGTGCTTTTGGCCCTATAAAAAAACCATTCTCTGCCTATTTATTTAAGGGCTCATAGAAAATTTGATAAAATATTCAATATTTACACCAAAACAAATATACACGAAGTTCCAAATTTCATTTTCTAGGAATACCATCTCCTAAGTGCAAGGTGCATGAATAAATAGCCCAGTGACAGGCGTAAGCTGAGCCAAGACTGAAAAACGCGTTCCGAGTGGAGGCCCATTTCAAGTCGGTTATTTCATGGGCACAATAAATCATCCGAAAGCCCACTTCCAATAGCTAAAGTAGTCATAAAAATAGGCCGATGGTTACTTTACTCCAGCGATAACATAATCCTCGGTCTTATTGTTGTGGAGCAGATGTCATTATGGGTGGGGTCGACGCGCAGAGCAGCTGAAACATTCTTGTACCACCCCCCTCACACTTTCAATGGGATAGAAAGGCTCCAAAAAGGTAAGGAGAAAGCTCTGCACGACCAGTTCCGACTAGAAATAAGGAAGTTACGATGTGGCCGTGGTCCCCGGAAAGATCACAGTAAGATTTTAGAAATCCCCCAAGATTAAGTCCTACCCTGGAAAAGGATCGTCCTTTCCTCCCCTCCCCTGCCGGCTCCTCCTCGGGACACTTGGCTGAGTCTTTCTTTCCCTCCTTCCCACGCTGAGGTGAGGCTGCACGCACGCCCGGGACGCCTGTTTTTCTCTTCGCGCGGAGGGAACTCTGCGGGTAGGAACCCCGACGGCAGGAAGGGATTGTGGGGAGGCAAAGAAAGCTCGCTGGGGACGAGCGGGGCTGGGGCGGGGAACGGACAGGCGGGCCGCGGGGCCGACCGGAGGCCGAGGTGACGAGGGAAATCTCCCGATTCCGAGCCGGGACCGGGCGCTTCCGGCGGGCCAGTCCCTCTCGGCCTAGCGCCGCTCCCGTTCCGGGCTCCACCGGAGCGGGCAGGGAGTTAGTAGAGAGGGCAAACCGCGGCTCGCACTTGCCTGAGATCGGGTGACCAATAACTGGTAATAGTCTTTGCTCGGCGCCGGGCCTTGTCCTACAATTTCGAACAGGGTCTCCGGCAGCCACGACGCCATCTTGGGACGCCACCGCCGTCGCTAGGACAACCAGGAAGGGGCGGGGTTTGGTTGAGGTCATGGGGCCAAAGCCCTACTTTAAATTGAACCCGCTTTTGCGCCTACAGGGGTTTCTAACTTGGGGTGATCGTCCCCTTTTCCAAGGGTCTCAGGGAGCCCAGATCCGTGAAATTTCCACCTCTGGTCCCGGTGACCCGAAGGGGAATTAGTTCCTGCTACTCCGGAGGGGAGGGGGTGACCCCGGCGGAGGGATACCGAGCGAAGCCTCACATTCCCCTTCCTGGTCCCTTGAAGGGATCGGGAGGAGATCGCAGGCCGCTGAGGGAGTGGAGCCGGGCGGTGGGGGAGGGAGGGGCGATGCGATGGGCTGCGAGTAGGGAGCGGGGCCCGTCCCGCGGACAAGACCGTCAGCGCAACCTGAGGGAAAAGTAGTTCCCGGAGGGTGTTGGAACGGGCGGGGAAGGAGGCGGCGCGGGCGGAGGCGCACGCCGGCCGCGGTGCTGCGGCTCAGCTGATAATTGAAGGGACCCGAGGAGCCGCCGCCGCCGCCGTCGCCGCCAGAGAATTAGAGCGAGATGGAAGTTACTGCCGCGCCACCGAGTCGGACCCGGGAGACTTTGGGAGCTCAACTGGAAGTAACTGGGGAATTGCAGTTAGGAGCAGTGAGGGAGCCGAGCCTGGGGAGGGCTGCGCTGAGGTTGGGGAGGTGACAGGTGTGGGGAGCTGGGCAAAGTCCCAGGAAGCCCGGTTGTGTCATCCGCCGCGATTCGGCTCCTGCTCAGCCTGTTCCAGCGGCGGCTTTGGGCCTGGAACCGAGTAGGGGTTGACAGGCGGGCTCTTGAGGGGAACCGCAGCCGAGACCCAGACCCCAGACCCGGGGCAGGAGCAGGTGAGAGAGGGAGGGTGATCGCCAGGTCCCCTCTTCAGCCCTCCTGTGGGGGAACCTCCTAGAATTTCAAAGATAAAACATGCAAGTCTTAAAAGGGCTTAGCAAAGGTCAAAAGGCAGAGAAATATGTTCAGGCACAGAGAACGTCGGGAAGAAATGAGAACCCAGAAGATGCAAATTAGCCAAAATTAAAACAAAGCAAAAGAGTTCATCGAGATAAAAGACAGAAATAAGAAACTCAAGGCAAGAGACAACAGGCTCTTCAATGGCTCTTTCAATTATAAAATCTAGAAAGAACCAAATGGCTTTAAAACAATAAAAGGGTCCCTGCAAAGGGACAGTTGAGGGGGAGCGGGCAGGAGCCGGAGACGGGGTCCGCGCTTGGCAGTTTCTTCAGTCGTGGGAAGTTGAGGCTGAGGGAGGGTGACGACGAGGCGGGCATGCAGGGGGGCCTGGAAGAGGCCGAGAAACTTGGCTGAGAGGAGCGGAGCATCCTTCTAGATAGATCAGAATGGGAATCAGGGAGTGGGGTACAGACTTGGGGGGGAGGTGGACCGGTAGTCACTCCGACCGTATTAGCATTCAAAGCGAGTCAGGCGATTACTTTATATGTGGATTACATAAAACCTCTTACAACGTTTGTCCATTCAGTTCAGCCTCCTCCATGCTTCTGCACAGTGAGTGGGTTTCTAGTTAGAAACAAGTTAGAGGGGAGTCGAAATAACGAAGATTGTAAAACCCCCAATCCTGTCCTCCGTGCCGCCTCCTTTCGTAGAATAAGAGATAGCCTGTATTTTTTTTTAGAGGGAAAAGCTAACAGATTTAAAAACATGCGAATCGGGGGGTAAATAACTTAGGCATTTAAACTCCTGCTGGGGGGACGGGAGGGAATTGGTTTACCCTGCGTGGTCAGGAGAGAACGGAAGGGGCTGCTCCTCAACCCTTAGATTTGTTTGTTTTTGATAACGCCGTTTTGTCAGGGGGAGGTTGAGCTTAAGTTTCGGGTCTGGCGGTGGGTATGGTTTAATTGCTTTGTTAGTTAATTGGGGGAGGGAGTGTGTTAGTGTGTAAACGTTCGTTGGGGGTGGGGAGTTACGTTTGCCAGCGCAGTGAATCTGTTCTGAGTGGACGTCTAACTGCTCCCCTGCTGTCTCCGTCCTAGTCCGCGTTCCCCGGTCTTGCCTGGGCTGCCAAATCACCCGATCCCCGGGCTTTAGTGTTTTGTAGGCCGTTTAGTGGTGTATTTAACTTTGTAGACCTCTCCAGTCTCTTTAGATATTTTTGGCATTTCACTTTTTTAAGGCCCGGAAAGTTCAAGCTCAGAATCTCCTCTCCAAAAACAAGACCAAAAAAAAAAAAAAAAAAAAATGGGGTAGAAAGTTGAAAGAGCTATTGAGTGGGGTAAAAAACCGACGCTCAGAACAAAGGTCCTAGTTGTTAAGAGAAAAAGGCAAGAGGCCTATATGTGAGGCCTGTGTGTGTCGCATTTACACGGGAGGTTGGAAGGGGGGTGTGTGGAGAAGGGAAGCAGGGTTGAGGAGTGGAATTGTCAGGTTTAGAAATATTAAATTGCAAAAGGTGTTAATGAAGTTTATTTTAATATTTTACATCATGCAAAGAGATCAGTATTAAGTGTAAATTTTAGAGTAAACACAATTTCGAATTCTTTGAAACTCCCTGCTTCCATGTTCATCCCCAAGAACATTCAATTAATGTGGCTGTTACAACATTTTGGTGAGATTGGGGAGTTTTTACTAAATTTATTTTAAGCTTAAGAGAGCACGTTAATATAATTGGGGTTTGTAAGCTTTGTCCACATCTGCCTTTCTATAAATGTGCCAATATCCATAAGAATTAAAGAATTGTAATTAAGATTATTATCATTTCCATTCGCTCCCCATTTTTTCAGGAGTTTGAGTGATTTTTAAATCTACTCAGCTGACATTTACTACTTAGGTTCTGTCCATGAACAGGCTTTTTGTTTAGTTTTTCTAAAAGTTTTAGAACACTTGGCAGTTAAGAGTTCCAGAAGGTGCTAAACTAAAATAATTACATTTAAAAAAATGAAGGGTATGCTAGGCCAGGGTAACATCAGTGATTTCTAGCAAAATAAATTTGAATTAATGTTTACTTTTCCATTCTGATTTAAGATTACTGGATTTATCTTATCTAGATAAGGTTTTATGATCTGATTTTAAAGACATCACCCTAGTAAAGAGAAAACATACAGGCCTGGGAATTCATATCCCTCCAGCATATAGGTATGTGTGACCTTGAGGTATTCATTTACTCTCCATTTATTTTATTTGTAAAATGGTGGATAATCATTATCTTACCTATTGAATGTAATGGCTATGAAAAACTACAAACCATGACATAAGTGTAAGACATTATTAGTTTCAGGAAATTACATTAGCTTTTTTGAGGTCATTAAAAAAAAGGTAGTTTCTCACCAGTGGTGATATCTAGGGGGATTGTTGATGTAAGGTGGGTCGAATGTAAAAAAATTATAGCACATGTTAATTTGAAATTGCTTCTAAATTGGTGGTAGAACTTGGGCCCAATTTCTGTCTGTTAAAATAATTTTTTTCATCAGCATGCTAGATAACTTTCATACAGTCTACTGAATAAATTTGTTAGTCCCTTTAGAGAAATTTTAGACAAGTTTCTTTACATTTTTATTATTGATGAAAGATGTACCTATTCTTGGTTTGTGACTCTTATGAAATTGTTTCCAATATCAAACACAAGGAACATTTCTGAATCTTAATCTTTTTTTTTTTAATAGAATCTAGGGAGGTTTTTCTTTTTTTAATTTTAAGTGGATACGTGGGGGATCTTTTTGAGCAAATGTGATAACAATTGCCCTATTATTTTTCCCTGTTTTCTGAGGTAATTTGGTGGACTCAAGTTGAAAAAGCCAACCTGCTTGTTTCTCATCTTCACTCAAGTTTTTGCTACTGGCAGCCTGACCTGCACTTTTCCCTCGTTTAAATCATTTTAGATTCATTTCAACTCAGCCCTTCAAGTCACTTCCTTAAAAACTTTTCCTTTTATTTCTTGGTTATCTATGTATGCTTCATTTTGGGATTATAGTGCTTTTGTTTCCCTGACTGGATTATAGCCTTCCTGAGGGCAAAGATTATTTTATATCACTGTGTTTTGCATGAAGGCGTGCTCATAATCCTGGTTGAAAATAATACGCATTTTCCTTTCCACTCCAAACCAATAATGTTAGCCTTGTCTTGCTAATTATGCAACCAGTCTTCCTGCTTGGAAAGTATTTTGGCCCCAGCAGATTCCTCAGGATACTGTTTGATTTAGTGGTCACAGCTTCTTCACATCTTCCTGACTACTGTGCCATCAGAGCGCCTGGATAGAGTGCAAAAATAAGAATTTGGTGGATATTATACAATAAATACAGTTTGTAAATTGTTACATAATCTTGATGTTTGTAGTTCTTAGCGTGTAATGTTAGCTTTACGTTTGTGTATTTTTTTAATAGTGCCTGAGTATAGTTCGAATAACTATATTACAGATTTTTCAAAGGCCCAAGCTCCTTTATGGTCTCTACCAGGTCTGCTAGTTTACTCTGTACATAGTGGGTGCTGTTTATTTGTAATAAATACATAAATATAGTGATGCTGAACCAGTCTCTTGATTTTGATTTGAGTAAAATTTAACTTGGCTAATGTCCTGGATTTTTAAAAATGCAATCCCCTTGTACACTTGAAACTTACATAATGTTACTAACCAATGTTACCCCAATAAACTTAAAAAAATTCAGTTCTTTAATTAAATCGAATCTTAACTTATTGATAGTTTCTGGTTATTGGCAAAAGAAGTTTTTCCTAGACTGATTAAGGTTACTTAGTAGTTTATCTCTGAGGCCTTTTAGGTTTTGGTTGTGATTTTTGTAGTTTCATTAAAACTGGATTGGCCAGAAAAAAAAGGAAGTTGTCCGTTACTCAGACTTACCTGTTTTGTCTTGAGTTTGCAGAAGCCATTGGTCATAGTCAGTTTTGTGGTTACGTGTGATTTCAGTATATGTGCTGCCAAATAAAGCATGGTTATGCGTGATTTATAAAGTCATTCTAGTGGCCTAGTGTAATACTGCCTGCTTCTCTGTTCTTTCTAGTATCTGCCTGATATGAAGGTAAAAGACTTGGGTTCCAGTCCTGGCAAGGCCTTTTCTATCTTTGTGTCCTAGGCAACTAATTCACTTTTGTGAGTTTCTAGTGCCTAATCTGAAAAATAGTTTCTTGCCACCTAACCTAGAGATAATTGTCATGTATATGCTAAACACCCTATTTAGGAAATTAGGCTACAAAGTTGGATTGGAGCTCCAGGGCCCTTCCTCCACTGGTTCAAGGTAGCATTGACCATTTACTCATTTGGTAACGTCTTTCTACCTAGAAACATACTTTTACTATGTATGTAGGTGTCCCACCTGAAAATACAATACAGTAGTAGTCTGTAGCCGATTATGAATTCCTTGAAGTGCCTGGCCTATAATAATTCTTTAAATGTTTACTGAAGGAATAAGTATTGTGAGAATAAAATGATACTGTAAGTGAAAATATTTCGTAATGGTTTATTTGTCCTGTTTATTTCGATAAACATTTTGGATCATTGTTAATGCTAAAGATTCCGAGAGTTTTCTTTTTAATCTATTGGTATATATTTTAGAGACTGCAAGTTACTTTAAATCATAGTGAAAAGTTAGGGCAAGCCATTTCGTATTTTTTAGTTGTCTATTATTTGCATGTAGTAGTTGATCATTTAAATGAAACATTGAAGACCTAAATATGTTTTGATACAGTGTGCATATTGAATACAAAATTAAGTTTTATACGTAATTTTTGTTTTCCTTTGTTTCTTTTTAGAAAGGATATATTTCTATAAATGTGATGTTTTTCATACAGGACTTTGAAGGCTATTTATAAGCTGAAATGCCTATCAAGAAGCCTTCACGACTTATAGTTACAGCATTTCAGTGTGTATTTTAATCAACTTTTTGGCTGTCATAACCAATGAGTTCTACTCCGACTTCAAAACTCCTACTCATTCCACCCGTGGGCAGCATTCTGAATAAATAGATGTACCTTGTGCCATTTTCTTAAGGTCAGATTAACTCATTTTGAAGACCTGGTAAATGTATGTGATGCCCTGGAAACCCAGAGTGAGTTTTTATAGATAGCCCATCTGAAAATGAATTACTTAAGTTGCTTTGTGTCTTTAGAGGACAGGTTCATAGATCATATATATGGAGGGTGTCCTCTCCCTTTTTTTTAAAATTCTCAAAAACCAGGTGCTTATAGTTGCCATGTAAACAACAGATATATGAAAATGCTGTAACTTCTGCTATGGCCCCAGTATTTGGTAATCCTGTCTGTTTTGCACCCTTGGCTGCATGCAGTCAGATTGAGTTGCTCGTTCCTGTCTGAACACACCCGGGAACTTTATTCTTGCCCTGGCTTTGATTGTTTTATTTACCAGATTGATAACCCCTCCTCCATCTTGTATCTCTTATCCCTACATATACTCACTTTCTTCCAGTGGCTCTTGTAAGAATTTTATTCTTAACTCTCCTCCCTACTGCTCCCTTCTATGATATTTTATTTCACTTAGGGCTTTCAGTCTGATATAATTAGTTCCTTACATCTTCTTTACTAGATCTTTGGCTTCTTGGGGTAAGAGGTTTCATTCCCATGGTGGCTGACACATGGTTACTAACATAATGCATTGTACATGATAGGTGGCAGTGGTAGACTTTGTTTTGGTGACATTGACAAACTATATTGTGAAATAATATTAGCATCATTTGCCATAGTTTACTGTCAAGCTTATTTTAGTATTTCAGGGTATGATAGCTGTGTATAGGATCCCAGAATATAAATTTTTCAGAATTTGGCTCATTACAGTCAGCTACTTAAGGGATTGTTAAGGCATTAGACTATTTTGATAACATGGTTACCCCAGGTTTAACATTTGGGGATTATGTTTATTGGTAGATAAGAGTTTATTTACCATTACATATTTATCAGGTGCTTACTGTGCAACCTTATCAAGTGCTAGGACTGTGCTGGGAGGAATACAAAAGGGTCTTAAGCCATAGTTCTTGTCCTCTTGAGTTCTGTTATGTTTCATTTAGCTGATAATCATTTAAGTTATCTAAGTTAACCCGATAACTATATATATAGTATAGTATTTAGCATAGAGAAGTATTCTGTAAGTAACCTGATAATGAGAATCTAAATTAAGAAACAGATGAATTAGGGCATGATTTTTGGCTTTACTGAATTGTTGGAAGTGCCTTCATTATACATATTTTCATCAGCAACCCGTGTGTATGTTTCTGGTTCCATACAACGTCTGTCCTCTGGAGAGTGCTGAGGAGAAATGAGAGATCATAAAATGGGATCTCTTATGTTAAAGTGTACTTTACTGCAGATGAGTTCAAATTATGGCAGTAGAACACAACATCCAACATTGTGCCTATTTATTATTAAGTACAAAGTCGAGTTTTATACAGTGGTTACTCAGAAGAGATTCAGTCTTGGGTTGAAATTTCTGAGAGAGACTTCATGGGGACATGAGGGACTTGGATTGGACCCGATTGTTTTGGTAGGTATGGAAGAGTAGGGAGCTTAAAGGTATAGTTGTGGTGAGAGTCTAATGGTAAGATAAACTGGCTCTCTGGAGTAGAGGGGCCACATTTATGAATTTACAGGAAATTTAGGCCAAGGTTATTGAGGTTCTTAAATGGGAGATTAACAAATTAGATTTAACAACATTGGCATGTTGAACCTTATTATTGATTCCTGAGTAGGCAGTGATAACATGAAAAAAAGTGTACAAAAATATTTAATTTGTAAATGAAAAGAAAAAGTGCTTTTTGACTTTATTTTATGAAATTGCTTCCCTTTCTAGAACTGCGTGTAAGGGTTTTTGTGGTAAGTTTTGGGGTGATAGAAGGAGTGGAAGTTAAACTTCTTGTTTACTTTCCCTACATAATAGTTAAAATAGTTTTGTTCAATAAGCAAGAGCTGGTTAAGTGTCTAAATGACTCCCACTGCTCCTCTGTTGAGTCAAAATTCTTCCTTTAGAGGAAGCTGGCAATCATTTTTCCTTAACACATTCAACTATTCAGAGATTTTAAAAAAAAAACAACACAGAATTAATACATTATTTTTTGTGAGTTACTCAGTAATTTATCAGTCTTATAGGAAAAACTTTAGTGTCTGATGCACTAAAAAATGTTTAAAACAAAAGTTAATTGTGGTTTAAGTATTTACATACTTTTAAAAAGTGCAAATTGATATTCAGTTTAATCAAGTTAAATATTTTAATAAAATATTTGCCTAGCATTTTGGTTTGAAGAATAGTAGTAGTATTTGTTACCCTTTTATAAGAGTATGCACAACAAGATTTCAGAGGTGGAAAATGAGGTTGAGTGGTGGCTGAAGAGAAAATAAAGAGAATAATATTTTATTCAGGGTTCTGGTAGCCATAATTTTAACTTTCTTCAGCTGCTTTTGTTCCTGTAGACTTTGCTGACTGCAGTTTGAATTCATTTGATTCTTATGTGGAGATGCTAGCTGTTAAGTGCAGAGTTTATGGCTTCAAATAATAGCTGTGAAGGCTGTATAGTCCAAAATTTGTGGGGGATTGTGGACTTGAGAATATAAACATTTGGAAAGTTTGTATTTTACCGCTGCAGCAGGCAAGAGTGCCTGTTTTTGTGCAATACAGTCATGCAGCTTCCTAGTTTTTGTGATTATGAAGCATATATCTCCAGTTCTTCTGTCCATTTAGGGAAAGCTGCTTAGTCTCAAGAGGAAATTTGACCTGATCTCTACCCCTGTATCTCAGATCCAAATGCATTTGTGCCCTTCTTCCAGTAGATGGCAACAATTCGTCTGATCTTTGAGAAGATTTCAGTACTTAAACTTGATCAAACCCTACTTGCTATGTTTCTCAGTTATCGTTAGGAACTTTAGTGTTGGTTTTTACATTTTGGCCTCAAAATAGTTTTCTCAGAAAACGAGACTGTTAATTGCAGAGTTCATCTCTTTTAATTCTTTTCTTCACCCTGCCTTTTGAAAAGTTTTGCCCTTCCAGTTGCCGCCGTGAGGTAAGACTTGGGGAATTTCAGCCTTTGGTGTGTGTGGTACACTGTAAGATAATCTGCTTCTGCCTCTTCTAACCAGCTAGTATTACTTTTCAGCTGCCTGAATATTAGGTCATGCCATTTTCCCCCCAGGTATCTTCTCATGACACAAACTTAAGTACTACTGAGAAGAATTAACTGAAGAGATACTAGACCATCATTTGGGATCGTTGTCGTAGCATCTGTTTTAAATGATAATTTATATTTCTTGAATTAGCTAAGGAATCGGTAAACTTGATGTTTGCTGGAATAGCAGCATTTCTTTCCTCTGGGGTGGGCCTTCTTCATTTCTGTGTTTACTTACATTCAGCTTATTAGTGCTTTGTTTCTTGTTACTGAAGTTAATTCATAATTGCACAGTTAGCTTGAGAGTTTACTGTATTTAGAGAAACTTAAAACTTTTTTAGGATGCCTGCTGAGCTTATTTAAATTTTTGATGTGATAGTAAAGGATTTGGGAAGTTTCCATATTGAGAGAGTTTTAAAGTTAGGAATAACTTAATCTATAGTTCTTTTAAGGAATGTAAAATTAAGGAGTTGGTAAAACCATGATTCTAAAAAATTCTGCAATTATTTCTGCTTTAAGGGCTAGTATTAGAATCATGGTGCAAGGGAAGAAATTTCCTTGGTTCCAGCAACTGCTTTTTGCATTTATCTGTTTAAGGTGTTGTTTGAATTGCATTAACAGTACTCTCTCATCTAGAAAAACAATCATTTTAGACATCTCTGTTCTCAGTGAAGTTAGTCTGAAGTTAGCAGTGGAGATAAAATTAATGTGTACGTAAATATTTCAAGTCCTAGATCAAGATTTGGGACTATGTAAAATATATAAGATGTGGTCCTTGGTATTGAGTTTATAGTCTCAAAAGGAGGGTGGTAAACTTGTGGACAAAATCATAGATACTCAAACTGAATTCTGACATATTATTCAGATGCCTCATCAGGTGACTAAGTGTTTGGAATGGAGAATATGGTAAACATATTACCAGAATATTTTTCAGAAAGGTTGTATTGTCTGCATATATGTATACTTGACCACATTGAATTCTGAATTCAATTCCTCGATACTTTTCTGATGCCGCTTTTCTTTAAATATTTATAATATACTCTAGTAGTGATCTAGATCAGTCCACTGGTCTGGGAGGTTAATGGGATAAGAATAAGATAAAGCTTTATGAATTGTAGTAACAGCTGCTAACCTCTTTTGAATCCTTCCCAAGTGGTACTGTACATAGGTTAGCACTTTCCAGGGGACAGAGATGGGAAGGTAGGTGGGGTGGAGATGGATAGGGAGTTGGACATTCTAGACAATGAGTGTGACGAAGGTGGATGAGAGTCTGTCAAAGAAGATATAATTTTTCAGTGGCAGAGTTTACTGAGAAAATATATTTTGCATGTGTGTGTGTGTGTGTGTGTGTGTGTGTGTATGAGTTCTTTGCCCCATATCTTTACAGAGGAGGATATATCATATTCTTCTAATGCTTTGAACTCAATTAGAAGTAACAGGAAAAATATAAATATAGTGGAAAATAAGACAAAAGTGTGACCCAATTAATATCTGTGCATACTTTTACTTGAACATTTTATTTCTTCTCAAAGTGGGTATTTTTGTTATGGAACTTTAGTTAGAAAAATTTATTTTTTCCACAGCTATACACATTTATATATTTTGAAGGCAGTATCATTTAGAAGGAACATGAGCTTTGAAGCCAGACACTGCATTTAAACATGCTCCTCCTGTGTGTTCTAGCTATGTGATCATGGGCAAGTCACTTACGTTCTCTGATGCTTAGTTTACTTGGGTATAAAGTAGATTGTTGTTAGGATCTTGTATAAATGGTATATACTTGATAAATTGTAGCTGTTGTTATTTTTATTTATAGTGATAAAAATATATTAATTCGCGTAGTTTAGAGGAGGGTTGACACAATATCATCCTTGAAAACAAGGGTCAGCAAACTTCTTTTGCAGGATACCAGATAGTAAATATTTTTGGCTTTGCAAGTCATGCAATCTCTGTTATAGTCAGTCTGCTCCTGTGGCGTGAAAGCAGCTATGGATGATTCTAATAAAACTTCATTTACAGAATGGAAATGGTGGGCCAGGTCTGGCCTGCGTGTCGGAGTTTGCCACCTTGTGCTCTGGAATATTACTTGTAGCTTTTACTGTGTTCACAGGAATTGGAAGCGTCATCTATATGTTTTAAGATAATGTGTTGATGTTTAAGTAATACAAGTTTAGTATATACTAAAGTGGCTTAAGAGCAAATACTGGGATTCGACTTAAATCTTGATTTTAACACTACTGTATGTGTAACCTTGGTAAGTCACTTTATTTTGACTTCAGTTTCCCCATCTGTAAAATGGGAATAATAGTACCTATATCCTAGATTTATTGTATTAAGTTAGTTAATATGTAAAACTTATAGAACAATGCCTGGTACAGGATAAATGCTCACTGTTTTAGGTATTGTTGTTAGTAACCATTCTTTTCGAAAAGAAGCATTTTTATTTTCCTTTTATTGGTAGCCTATCTAAAAAGATGGTTTGAGATGATGGATTCCTCTGATACCATCTTGGAATTACTTGAATGGTAGCGTTTTAGGATCAAACGATCATTTGAGAGTATTGGTGGACTCTGCAGCAAGACGGACTTGTGTTCTAGTTTCCCAGGTATTTGACCATGGCAACTTAATATGTAAATTATAGAAAATACATACTTTACAGGATTTCCTTTGAATTTTTAATGAGTGAAGTTTGAGCACAGTGCCTGGTTTAGAGTTAAGTGATCAAATAGTTGCTGTATTACAGTTTTTTTTCATTAGGATATTGGCTCCCAGAAGTAGTTTAATAGGAGCTTTAATTCTGATAGTTTTTTTTTTTAAATGACGACTGACTGTTACAGTTGATATAAATATGTAAAATTATAGTTAACTGAATTTACTTTTAAGATGTTATAATTTGGGTGTTTAATAAATATAATGGACAGCTAAAATGCAGCTTTAAAGATTGAAAAGAAAAATATGCAAGACCTAGACTATATGTATTGAAAAGCTTTTTGGGGGGCAGTCCCTATATTTGATTCAGGTTCAAAGGTTTTATCATTGCTAATTATAGTCTCCTTGACCACTACTGATAGTTTCAAATAAGTGAAGTCAATGTTAAATGTGTGATATGGCTTATGGTTTTAGATCTTTTTTTTTTCTGAGTATGAATCAATTTTTTAAATTTTAATATTAAGTTTTTAAGTTAAAAATTAAGTTTATTGGGTAACATTGGTTAATACAATTATATAATTTTCAACTGTACATTATCCTTTGACATCTGTATATTCTGTTGTGTGTTTACCACCTAAAGTCCAGTTTCCTTCAGCTACCATACCCTTTATTTACTTCACCCTCTTCCTACCCACCTATATTTGACCCCCTTTACCTTGTCTACCTCCCTCCTCCTCCCCACCCCCACCCTCTAGTAACCACTAGTCTGTAGTCTGTCCATGAGTCTCTGTCCTCTTCTTTTGTGTCTTTTAGGTTTATATCCCACATATACGTGATACTGTGATTTTCAACTTTGGCTTATTTCGCTTAGCATGATTCTCTCAAGGTCCATCCATGTTGCTGCAAATGGCAGTATTCATCTCTTATGACTGAGTAATATTCCATTGTACACATGTACCACAACTTTATCCAATCATCTATCGTAGGACACTTCAGTTGCTTCCATGTCCTGGCCACTGTGAATAATGCTGCTATGAACATGGGTGTGCAAATATCTTGTCGGATATGGGTTTTCAAGTCTTTGGGGTAAATACCCAGTAGAGAGATCACTGCATCATATGGTAGATCAGTTCTTAGTTCTTTGAGGAACCTCCGAACTGTTTTCCGTCGTGACTGTACCAATTGATAACGTTTTGATATAATTTTAGACTTATAAAAAGGTTATAAAAGTAGTATAGGGATATCCCATATTCCTTTTACCTGGTTTCAAGGTTGTTTTTAAAAAAATTTGTTTTGTTTTGAAACTTTTAAATCAGTGACAAGGTTTATTTATTTACTTTTTTTTAAAGAAATAGATGTGGTAAATCTGAACAAAGGTCAAGACAGTGGACATATTTTATTTCCATGTGACTTTTTACCAGTCAATATACACTTGTTGACTTTTCAGAGTGTTGTACATGCACCATGTTTTTTTCCTCCCCCTTGGCCATCATTAGTGAACATTCTTATGCAGAACTGAAAGCCCTGGTTGGCACTCGGGCACTCCTAAATGGCCTGCTTTTCACCAGACTTTGTACAGTGAATGTGCCCCCGTCTCCCCATTACTAGATGGTGGGCTTGGATATGTTCAGGCAGTATGTGTGCCATACCTTCCTTCCCCCAGCTTTTAATATGGGTTGAGCTACAAAACTACTTGATAGAATTGTGTATTAAGTAAGTAGGTAAGTTCAGAATGAAGTCCTGTATCACGTGGCTTTGAGAATAATTCTGGTAGCTCAAAGATATTTAAAAAAATATATTAGTTCTCAGCACTTTTCTCCTTAGGCCTTTTAAAGTAGGTACTTTAAACCTCTTGTTTCTGAGAATAGTTAAATAAGTTAAGGCTGCCTTCTGCAACAAGTGAGGGCTTGTGTGCCAGGGCCTGTTTTGTCCATATTGTACAAAATCTTTTGCTCTTAACGTTCAGCATATAGTATATCTCTCTTGCTAAATGCCTTCTTTCCCTTTACCTACCACTCCTTAGTAATGATTCCTATCTGTACTTGTTTGTTTGAAGAATCTTAGGTGAAAGGACTTAAACATTTTTTTAAAAATAATTTTACAAGTTTAATGTGAAAAAAATACAAATAGAAAGAAGTCCACTTTGTTGTATAAAAACGTATGAGTAGAAACAAAAGCAAATTAAATATTATCACATTTGTTTACACCACTGTCTAGTTCTTCATATTAACTTTGTTATTCAAACAGTAGAAAGCAGGGAGCAATTTAGGAATTGGGAAAGATAAAACCACAAAAACTTTTCCACCATGTTCACTCTGCACTGTGTAGAGCTGTGCTCACAGAGACGGCTGTTTTAACTAATCCACTGCGCAGGGATTCAGTTGTGTGTAAAACTGAACCTGCTCAAAAGCTGAGGGAGACTAGAAACGATGGGTCCATACCAGGGGCATTGTCGTCATACAAACAACGGTGCAGCTACCAGGTTGTAATTTTTAGGAACCACAAACAGGACTTTCTCTTGAAGTTGAACCAAAAACAACTTCTTATGTTCCTTAGGTTTTGTAATATGTGCAGGAATATAGGGATACTGAGGAGGTTCAAAGTTTGGTTTCCATCAGTTACCAATGCAGTCATCAGGAACCGGGTCTTGCAGGACTCCATCTTGACGACCCAATATCTCTATCATTAAGCACTTTAGTCCTTCAACTTCATCTTCTCTTGGATTACCACCAGGTAATTTGAATAAATTGTTCCCAGCTGTAGCAGAAGCACATGGGGGTAGCCGGTGCTCATGTACAATCAGAACCATTTGTGTAGTCCTCCTCATTCCAATTTTATCAGATTCCTCCCTCATGCGCTGAAATCTGGCTGCAACAGAGCTGTCGTCATAGAGGGGCTCTTTTGTACCAAAAGTATAGTTGGTGAGAGGAGACAGGTTGATGGTGCGCTCCACGGTGAGGGGCTTGTTGCCGAACTGGTTGACCCCCCCGCCCCCCGGGGCCAGCCGGTCTGCCAGCGATTGGGCGGCACCACGGACATGGACATGCTATGCTGATGAGCTCGGGCGCTGGTGGCGAGACGAAAGCGAGAGGGAGGGCGACTTTCGCGGAGCCAGCAGGTTACCTGCGTTCCACTCAGCAGCCGCCGCCCGCCATTAACGTGACAGAGCAAAGAGAGCGGACTTAAACATTTTTTAAAAATAAAGTTTCTATTTTAGAAGAGCTTCAGATTTACCAGAAAGTTACTCTATGCTCACCCCGTTTCCCTTTTGAGATCTTACATTAATATGATGATTTGACTCAACGAATGAACCAATATTTACACATTTATTACTACTTATACTTTATTTGGATTGCCTTAGTTTTTACCTAATATCTTTCTGTTCCAGGATCTCATCTAGAGTGCTACATTACATTTAGTGAACAATTTTTAAAAACTTAAAATTTTTTGAGGTATGTATTTCTGATTATAAAGTACAGAGTGATAGTTAAAATTTTAATAAAGAAAAATATAAGAAAATTAGGAACCATCTGTAATCTTATCACCTGATTGATAACCACTATAAACATTTTTGTATTTTCTTCTAGCTTTTATTTTAGTAGAAATGGGTCCATATTGTTTTCCTCATGTCGAATATTTTACTATTTCGTTGTTCTTTATTAAAGTTTGCTTTATAATTACTTGACTTAACCATAATTTATCCAGTCTTCTAATCCTTTGTTCTATTTTTAAAAAAACTATTAATAATGCTTCAAGGAGCCAAATTTTTAAATGAGGCATCTCCCTGCCTTACCTTTTGTATTAACTTGAGAAATGTTCTCGTATGTATAGGAGGGATGTATGCGATTGCTTGTGGCAGTCCGTGGGAAGAGTTGGAAGGCTCCTTGCGACTTACATGGTCCTCCATGGTCTGGCTCTTGCCCACCTCTCTGACGTCATCTCCAACTTCTTTCTCCTTTTACTGGCTCTTCTTGCTCCCTGGAATGCTCTTCTAGGTCTTACATGTCTGTCTCCTTATGCATGAAGTCTTGGCTCAGATGTTACTCCTTGAAGAGGCCATACTTGGTCACCCTATTCATAATAATTGCTTTTCTGAGAGGAACATTTCACCTGCAAGTAATAGAAAACTTGATTAACAGGGCCTTAAACAGATTGGGGTTTGTTTTCCTTCATAAATACATTCAGGTGCACAGTGATCCCAGCAGGCTCGCTCTGCGTGTTTATCCTCTGCCCATCCTAGCAATTGGTTCTCTTGGACACTGGCGAACTTTCATAGCTTGAAATCATTATGCACATTACATCCAAGGCAGGAATGGGAGAAGATGAGGTCTTTTTTAATCCAGAAAACAAAAGTATTCCTAGAAGATGCCTAGCATACCTTACCATACCTCTTATTGGGGAGAACTGGGTTGTACCTCTGGCAAAAGTAAGAGTAATGGTGTTTTTGTACAAATATAGGTTTAGACCACTGGCTTCTAAATTATTTTGATCTGCAGTCTGTAATAAGTGCCCTACTTTGCGTCACCAGTGTATACATAGATACATGTATGTCTACTTAAATTTCACAAACAATACTTAATCATTATGCATGTTGCTATTTTCTATTTCATTTGGAACTCTGGTAATGACCTTTTTTGAAGTCTGGGAATTTGTAACCCTTTTCTGGTTTGACCCTTTGACAATCTGAAGCTGTAAACCCCTCAAAATAATATTTTTAGACTCATAAATGCATATGATAAAAACCCAAATATATCATTGTTGAAATCTAGCTCTCAAACTGTTAAAATTAGTTTGTTGTAATACAGTAATATGTTTCTCAGCACTTTCATTAAAATGATTTAACACCCGTTCAAAGTAGTGTTGGTGTAAATGATATTTTGAGGTATCTGCAACAATCGTAATGTGATACATCTGTGATTTCTCTTGGTGCAGAGTCAGGTACTGCCAATAATGTTTCTTGCTTATTCATGACAGAATGTTAAAGCTCAATTAGAAGTTAGTGAAATTATTTTTTTAAATCCAAGTTTATGAACTGATTATGAACCCCTGGTCTAAATTGCTTTCAAGGCTTTAAGTTTGTAGTTTGAGAAAAATACTGGTTCTAGCCCCATCCTGACTCATCCCGTTGGGCCAGGGAAGTAGCCCACTTCCTCTTCAGGTGAAGGGATTTGCACCTCCTCAGGCGGGATTCTTTTAGCAGGGAAGAGAGGTGGGGTAGATGGAATTTGGGTAGGGAACACTATCTTCTACCTTCTCTCCCTCCTTTATTCTCTCCTGATTGCTTCATTTTCCTCAGAGTACTATCTAATAACTATTTGCTGTTTGTCTCCCCAGTAGAAGTTCTATGAGGGGAGAGACTGAAAATGCTGAAAGAATTGGTTGCTATCATTAACTTGATTTTTTAAAATTCTGACTTGGTGCTTACTCACATTTTGTTTAAAAGTTTTCTTAAAACAGTACTGATTTATAAGATACATCTGTGCCTTTTGCATAGTTGAAATGCTAACATCTGTTGATTGAATACTGTTTTTTTCTGGTCCACATAACCATCTTGGATATTGATCTGCCTCTCAGTCTTTAGATTTTTAGTATATGTGCTGCCGAAACGAGCATCCTCAGTCTTGAGGTTTTGTTAAAAGGTAAAGTGGTACTTTTGGATCACAGGTTTGTGAGTCCTAGAAGAAATTTTTTGGGAATAGATAAGTCATTTTATCCTTGTTGGACTTAGTGTCGTTTTGTTTGCTTTAGAAGAAGACATAATGCTTAAATACATCCAACATTAGGTATTGTGGAATATAACAGTAAATGTGTATTAGTTCCTAGGTAAATACTTGTGATTTTCATTTTATTTTTATATTTAATGGCAGTGTTCAAAAACAAGGAAAAGCTGTTGACTTTCTAACCAATGTCAGGATTGTGGAGAAACTCATTATTTTAGAATAGAAAATAAGAAGGTGTGTAAGTAGTAAAGAAATCAGATTATCAGTGAAGTTTAGCACTCCACTATATTTAGGAGTCATTCTTAACAGATGATAATTATTTGTCTTTAAAATTTTAGTCACTTGGTTCATAGTACCTCCCAATACTTGTTGGGAAGAGTGGGGCATATTGTACATTATTTGTTGGCATATTAGAAGGTAAAAAAGCAACAGATTTAAGGTTTTCCTTTTTTATACAATAGTTTAGAAGGCAGGAAACATTTTCTTAGCAAAATAGAATTTTTAAAAACAGCTTTTTAAAGATATTTACCTATTTAAAGTATACAGTGCTTTTAATATAGTCAGATTTGTGCAGCCATCACCGCTATGTAATTTCAGAACATTTTCATTACTACAAAAAGAAACCCTGTACTCGCTGGATTCTGTAAACTTTTAAGTTAAGCATTAGAATTGACAGTTTCATTTTGATGTGCTGTGTTCCTATTAAAATCTCACCACCGCCACCACTCCCCTCCCCGCTGCCCCAATCTGCCCATTGTATCTAATGGGACTACAGATGGAAACTACGTATTTGGGTTTCTCTTCTCTTTTGGCAATTTGACTTACTGTTTGTACTTAAAATTATTGTTTGAATTTTAACATCCTGTTAACTACATAATACTTGTTGGCTGAGACAGTGTCACTTGAAGAAGGCTGGGTAGGAATCTGCCTTGGAAGATACCAAATTCACTTCAGAATAAGATTCAAGTGGTTCTGTTGTCAGGGAGCACATTGCCAGTTCTTTTTTGTATTTCAAGGTGATAGAAGTCCAACTAACAGGTAAAAATTAAATTCATGATGGGCTCTTAAAAACTTCTATCCATTTTCTTATTAAAATTTTATAGGGAATGTTTGTTTTAAAAGACTTATTAGCATCCTTTGCATTGTTATATTAGGTATGCAATTTGGCTGAAAGAGTTCAGTTGTGAAATATGTACTTGGGGTGTTTGTCATTTCAGTTGCTAAGGTGTTTTCAGGCTTTCTTCTCGGGCTTCTCAGACTCATCTCTAGTTATTTACTGTTCGTTCCTTCCTTCCTTCATGTCCTTAGGCCTTTTTGAAGCTATTTCTGAGCCTGAAATGACTCCTTTGCCTCCCATTCCCAAGGGCTCCGTTTCCTCCTGGACAAATACTTTTTTAGCCATAAAAGTTTTCGTTATTTCTGCTCTTAGGATGTGTATTGTCTCCCTCAGTGCTTGGGTGGTTCTTCTATAATAGTACTTAAAGTAGTAACTATTACTTTTTGCTGTACTTATTTGTTTATAATTTGATCTTCCATTGGTCTGAGCCTCCCAGAGTTCCTTTAAATCTTGCATGCATCTTACCAAAGATTCTAACATCAGCACTGTCTGCTCACCTCTTGTTGTCTTTAAAAGAGAGCCAGAGCTGGCTGATGTGTCTGCACAGCACAAGTTGGAATCTTCCCTAACCCATTTATCACTTCTATTTATTCTTGCTGGTTTTGTGATTCTTCTTTTTCCCCAGGAGAAACTTAACCGTCCTGTTTTACATTTTAGAAGTGTGGCAGAACCTTCTTTCTACCTTTTTTCTAGTTTGTTTTTGTTATTTTTCTATCATTTGTGGGTAAGAAATGATTAAGCATAGAAGTTTATTCATTTCTCTTTCACTTGCTTTCACTGCTACTAGAAGTGTGGGTACTTATTTGAATTAGCCATGTTTTATCTTACTGTTTTTCTGCTTTAAATTTCAGTAAAGCTGGAGAAGGAAGATAATACATGTTCATGGTTTCTTGGTATTTTAGTATATTCAACAAAAGCTATTTGATACAGTTTTAGAGTGGCATCTTATTTTAGTGATACTGTATGTGTTATAACTTACACGTTTTTGTTTTTGTATTTGTTTTTTTCATTTATAGTTACGTATAGCATACTACAAATGGAAAGTAATGAGCTGGGTTTGGTGGATGTGAATTTATCCTTTTGAAGGGCAGGCAGTGTATTAGAAAATTGGTCCAAGAGTCAGGAAACCACTAATCTGATTTTGTAAGCTTAGATCCTTGAGCATAGATGAATTTCCGTTTGGTCTGTCTAATGTTAAATGTGAGTAATATTTCTTCTTGCTATAAATCTGAGGTGGTTAGGATTAAAGAGAGAGACATGTTAGAAGAATGCAGTTATTTGTATAGAACAGTATACATAGACTTAATAGTTTTGTTTTTGATTTGGAGAAAATACTGAATCTCTGTGAATGAGTCAGATTTAAAAGAGTATATCTCAATTTAGAGGCATCAAAAACAAAATAGGACTTAAAACAAATTCAAGCATTTATGGGACACTGGGTTAACTAGAGCTGGTACTTGAGGTTGACTACCTATGTGTATCTATGAAATCTTTAAGGATGTAATCAGGCAACTGGGCCTTAGGAACAGTGAACTGAAAACAATAGTTCTGTTACTCTTAACCTGTTGCCTCTACTGTGTGTCGTCTTTGGCTTTCTCTCTTAAGACTGCTTCCTAATGTGGTTGTATTAAACATAGCTGTTATAATGCCAAACTTTACACTTAATCTAGGTACCTAAAGAGTCTTGGAGAAGGACTCTGATTGGTCCCACCATAGGTCATTTGCAGAGGCCTGAACCCTAGTTAACTTGTGGTGGTATACAGGGTTGTCATGTAGTATGTGACACGTGGGTTCTATTGAATTTAGTGAGTAGAGAGAGACAGATGATATATACAGCATATTACAAATGGTTGTCTAATTTTTCCTTTTCATGCTAACTTTTTATTTTAATGCCTTTTTAATGCAACTGCATAAGTGTAAATATTTGTTCAGTGACACCGATTATGACATGTAGGGAATTTCTTAGAGAAAATAAGACTGCAAATACTTGTAGTAGAATATCTTACTTGTAGCATCTAATGAAATATCTAATATTGCAAAATGCCATGGAGCTCTTCAGAGTTATATGCAGAAACAATGAAAAATTTAAGACAAGATTTTGTAAAAGTTCAGTAGACAAGATGTCAGGTGAACCTTGTGTAGGCAAGTGCAAGGTAATGAATTGGGAAAATCAATCTAAACTTTGTTGATGGGCAGTGAACTCTGAGTTAATTGCCATTTGGCTGACAAAAGTATTTAGGTATTACTTTCCAACTGTGATTTTTCTAGTTATCTTTTTGTTATTGATTTTTATTCATCATGGTCAAGGAATATGCTCTGAAATACCGAATCATGTTGCACACCTGAAACGAATGTAGTTTTATGTGTCAATTAAAAGAACATCCTATATGGAAAAAGATTGTGCTGTTATTTTAGTTCTTCACATTTGTCGGTTTACTTTGAGGGCTATATGTGAATAGTTTTTGTTGTTATGTGTGCTTGAGACGAGTATGTATTTAGAGTTGTCCATTAAGTCCATTGATAAGTGTTTAACTGTATCCTTTCTAATTTATTTTTTGGTTGTCTTGTTAATATCAGTTACTGAGAGGGATGTTTTAGAATTCACTGGATTTGTGCATTTTCTAATTTTAGTCGTAGTAGAATTACTATCTTTCTTAATTGAAACGTCTATCATGAAGATACCCTTCTAATCTCTAGCAATGTCTTTTTAAAAAATTTGTAAAGCCAATTTTTTAATACTAATATAACTACACCACCTTTCTTTTGTCTAGTGTTTGCATGCTATTTTTTCATCTTTTTGTGTGCACGTGCCTTAGATCTGTCTCTTATATTTGAAGTGTTTTAGAAATCCAGTTCGATGGTCTCAGATTGAGTTCTACCAATTTATTATTTAATTTGTTGCTTTCATTTGAATTTATTTTTAAGAAGTATGATTCTAGTCTTCCAGTGGTTTTTAGAAATTAAAACAGTGTATCTTATCTAACAAGGTCTATAATTCATTGGTACCTTTACTTGTGGGAAATACAAAGACCTTAGAATAGTAACTCAGTTTACCAAGCTTTTTGAATTTAGCGTATTTTCATTTTACTTGAATCATTAGCTTTAAAAACCTTACTAGATAGTAAAATTTTATAGAGTTAATGTTCATTTAAATTTATATGTTTGTCATCTTTATTTCTTCTGGCATCTCAATACTGTATCTGGAGTCACTTTTCTTTTATTGCTGGTGGAAAACAATCAGATTTTATCTGACAAAAACTTTATTCTTAAGAGAAAACTTTCATTTGATGTAGAATTCTCGGTTGGCACATCTCTTTAGTGTGCTGAGAAAAATATAATTCCACTGTCTTCTGGCTCCCGTTGTTGCCACTGAGAGGTTACCTTATAGACTGGTGAAAAGTAATGACCTCCCTCTCTTTATGCTTTAAAATTCTGTCTGTCTTTGGTACTTTGTAGTTTTCATTATGACATGTCTAAGTGTAAATGGCTTTTAATTTATCTTGTTTAAGCTCATTTGGGCCCTTTCAATTTATGAGTCCTTCTCATTAACCAGCTTTAGAAAAATTCCCAGCTGTTAAACATTTAGATATACCTCTGCCATTTTTCCTTCTTGTACTTCTGAAATTCTGATTAAACATATTTGATCTTCTCACTTTATCCCCTGTATATCTTTATTTTTAATCTTTGGCCTTTGTGTGCTGCATTCTGCATAATCTCTTCTGTCTTAATGCTTCGCTAACTTGCTTTGTGTAATATGCCGCCAGACCCATCTATTGAGTTTTATTTTTATTTTATTTTTCATATTAGAAGTTCTGTTTTGTTCTTTTTCAGATCTATGCCATTTTGTTTCCTTTAGCTTTTTCAAGTATGTCCTGTATCTTTAAACATAGTGAGCATTTTAGGATTTGTCTAATGATTCTAATATTTGAAATCTGTGTGACTTTCTGTTTGCTTTTTAAAGTTCTTGTTCATGGTGCTTTGTTTACTTATGTATTCTTTGTGCTGTTAGCTATCTTTAGTTAATATTTTTAGAGTTTTCCTGAGGCCTGGAATAAAGGTGTCTTTATTCAGAGAAGATGTACATTGATTTTTGTCACTTACTTAGGTCCTCTAAGACCTTGCTATCCAAAGTATAGTCCTCAGAATGGCCAGGGAGCCTTGTTAGGAAGGTAGCATGTCAGGTCCCTTCCCTATATTTTAATATGAATCTGCATTTTAACAAGATCCCCCGGTGAGATTCTTAGGTGTACTAAATATTGAGCCAGCACTGCACTACTAGAAATACCCTGGCTTGAAGTTGTTTGGATCATCCAGATCATTCAAAACAAAGCTACAAATCTCTGCCAGGCATGTACAGATTTTCAGATACAGGTTTTCTTTTTCCTCTTTTCTCTCCTCTAATGTCTCCTTTTGTCTCCCTCACTGTTCAGTAACAAGGCCCAACTATCTTAGCAGTAGGGCAGGCTGGGAATTAGACATATATCTGGTCTTCTTAATTTTGAAGCCGTATTCCATAGTTATGTATTTATTTTACTTTATTATTCGATAAAGACTAATAAGTTTGAAATAAGATTAGGCTCTTGAGTATTTGGGGTTTGGAGAGTAGAAGGGATGAGCTTCAAACAAAAGTAATCAGCATCATTAGTCATTAGGGAAATTAAATGAGAACAACAATGAGATACCACTACACACCCATTAGAATGGCTAAAATATAAAAGACTGACCCCATCGTCTATTGGCGAGGTTATGGAGCAACTGAAACTTTTATAACTATTGATAGGACCATAAAACAATATAGGCTACTTTGAAAAAATGGTGGTTTCTTTAAAAATTAATATTTTTGATGACCCTAGCGATTAACTCTCAGTTTTCACTCAAGACGAATGAAGGCATGTCCATGGAAAGACTTGTTGAAGAATGCTTGTAGCAGCTTTTTCATACTGGCAAAAACCTAGAAATAGTCCATCAACAGAAGAATGGACAAACAAAATGTGATCTATTCATACAGTCAAAGAAGCTTTATACAAGAGTGTATCCTCTGTGATTCCATTTATGTGAAATGGTAGATTAGGTCAGACTCATCTCTGGTGAGAAAATTAGAATGTTGGTTTTAGAGTGTGAGAAGTGCAGGGATTGACTAGGGAGGAGCACAAGGAAACTTTGGGTGGTATTCTATATCTTGATAAGGATTTAGGTCACAGGTGTATGCATTTGTCAAAACTCATTTTCTTATACTTAAGATGTGTACATTTCACTATATGTAAATTTAACTGAAAACATGAAACAGTTGGAACACTAGTTAATGATATACACAAAGTGTAATAATGTCTGCAGCTTACTCTGAAGTACATCAAAAAAATAAGATGGACATTCTGAGGATGCATAGATGAGTAGGTATGGGTACACATGTGATAAAGGAAAAAGGAAATGTAACACACTTGTTACTTGTAAAAGCTGGGTAATGGAATTATAGGTATTTATTGAACAGTACTCAGGGTTTTTGCAATTTGAAAATTTTCGTAATAAACAGGTAAGGTAGTGTAAGGAGTAAAAAAGGAATTAAAATAGAAAGCTCAGGGAATTGGATTTGTATAACCAGCCTATTTTACAGATTTTGTTCGTTATATATGTGTGCCCATTTTAGGAAGACTGGTAACTATAGTCTAGTCTTGATTTGACTATGGCTTTTTTCCTTTAATTTAATTTTATTTTTTATTTTTTGGTATTTTATCACTATTCAGCTGAGAAATTTTTCAAGGCTAGGAAGCTTGAAAACCACTGGTCCTTATCTAGTGTGTCAGAGACCTTTTGCAGCTCATCATTATTGCTGTCTTTATCCGCTTATACAAGGGAAAGATCCCAGTGCTCAGTTTAGGAGACTTTTGTTAATATACTTTAAGCTCTTAGTCCATCTAAGTAGTTTGACTTTGTTTCCAGTGTGTAGTCCATGTTTATGTTATATCTTAGCAATGTGTAAGGCGTTGTTAGTCTTAAGATTTAGTGAAAGACCTGAAGCATAAGTGGCAAAGTTTTGTCTTTTGCTAGAATGGAGTGGTGTAATAGCTAGCTGTTTTGCCCCACTGCGAATTGTTGGGTGAGGTGTTGAAATGACGCACTCCTGCAATTCACGGTTAAGTGGTTGCGTCTTGTATTATTGGAAGACTTGTGCCTAGCTTGTAATGTACGAGGAAAGAGTTCTACACTCAGAAAGTCTGACAATAGAATGGGGGTGGGGGAGAGATGGACAGAGTTATGTTTATCACTTCTCAAATGGGTGGAAGACATACTTTGTTTTCTTTTGTGTCTTCATCTCAGAAAGACAATGTTTTCGCTGATAGTCTCACCTTGTGTTAGAGTTGGGAGAGGATTTAAAGGATGAATTAATGAAATGTAGGTTGACACATTTAGGTCAAGGATTTGCTCTATATTCAGAAGCTTAATTTTTCTCATTTCTCATAAAAGCGATATCTCTATGGATGTAGTTTTTAAAAAGATAGTGTTGATGACTCTTTGAAAACAATCAGAAGTCTCCTTCCCCCTTCAAAAATAATAACATGAGTTTGAGTGCTTCTTCTTTTTATAAAATATTTTTATTATGGAGGACATCAAACATACAAAAATGGACTTGTATCATGAACTTCAGTGTACCTACAACCGAGCTACGACACCATTAACTTAGGCCACTCTTTTCTACCCATATTCTTACCCTCCCCCAGATTATTTTGAAGCAAATTTTAGTTGTTATTTGATCTGTAAATATTTTAATCTGCTTCTCTAAAATAACTTTTTAAAGACATAAGCTAAAATTGTGATAATAAACAGTTTCTTAATATCTGTAAATACCCACTCAGTGTTCATATTTTGCATACTTGGCATTTGTGTCGATATGTATCTTAAAGTTCAATGTGCAAAGGGTCTTTCTCTTTTTCCCCAGCAGTAAGCTTACCATATTTTCTAAGTGTTTTACTTTCAGTTAATTTTCATAACTGAATGAAGTATAGTTATCTCCATTTTATAGATGAGGAAGCTTAGGCTTTGATATGTAAATTTCTTCAAGGTAATGTGGTTTATGGTGGAGCCAGGATTTGAATTGACTCAAGAAATAGGTGCTCTATCACTTTCCTCTACTATATTAACATTTAGGTGTATTTTCTGGACTTTTTTTTCTATGCATATACAGACAAATACATAATTTTTTCCCAATGCTTCTTATCTTTTAGGTCTCTGCCTAAAATATCTCTTCAGAGAGATATTACTTGATTACTTAACCAAAAGTATCTTTTCCCTTACTCTTTCCTGTTAATCTCTACTTCCTGTTTTTCTTCTGTTCCATCCGTCATGGCTTTTACCACAATGTGCAAATAGCATGATTATTTTCTGTCTTCTCAGTTGAATTGTAAGCTCCTTCGTGGCAAAGATTATGTCTGCTGATGCAGGAATTAAGGATGTGCCTTTTTATATCAGTCTGGTATCTACCTTTGTTTTTAAGGACCTCTAAGTATGCTGTGGAGTTGCTACGGTGTGCTTATTCAACCTTTCCCCTCCTGAGAACGTTTGGATCCTCTGCAGCTAGCATCCTGATTACACATACCTTTGCATGCTTGTACAAGTATTTCTTTAGGTTAGATTCCAAGAAGAGTGCTAGAAGTGGAATTGATAGATTCTAAGGACCTAAGGGCAGTTTTTAATTATGGGGTGTGGGAGAGTCACGTAAAGGTTGCAAAGGATTAGGTGATATGCAATGAGAGCCAAAAAAAAAAAAAGGTGTAAACCTGTGTTCTCAAACCTAGCTGATATTAGAGTAATATAAGGGGCTTTTTATAATTTAAATTTAAATTAAATTAAATTTTTTTTAGGCGAGGCAACCCTTGGTCGACCTCACAGATTGCTAGGACTTGTCAGTTTACAATCCTTTATTTTTTATTTTTTACTCTTACAGCACCTGGTCTTCCTAAGTGGTCTCCCATCCAAATACTAATCAGGTTCGACCCTGCTTAGCTTCCAAGATCAGATGGGATCAGGCTTGTTCAGGGTAGCATGGCTGTAGACTGTAAGGGGCTTTTTAAAAAGTTTATTTCCCTTATCCCCTTTTTGATGGGGCCCAGGAATCAGTATTTAAAACAAAACTTCAGTTTGGGAACAACAGCTTCAATATCTTTCTTGCTGTAGGTTTGTATATGTTCTAGCTCAATATAGAGGCAGTTATTGGCACCTATTTTAGGTAGAAATACTGTTTGTAAAATGCGATGCACTGGTCTGTGGAGTATGATATTGTAAATGTGGGTTTTTTTCCCCTTTGAAAAATATTTTCTGAGACTAGTGTTTTCAATCCATGGCTGGGAATTGTGGATGCGGAGGGCCAACTTAATGTTATGTTTCTGACTGTGTGGGTGGTGGGTGCCCCAGACCCCTAAGTTCAAGAGTCAACACTGTTTCTGGATTCAGGTGCACTTTCTGTCATACATGATTTTCAACAAAAATTTGGCACTGTGCATTATCTTGTGTTAAAGTTACACTCTGTATCTCTTCTCCTCAACTTTGAGTTACATTTCATAGCTTTCTTTCAGCCCTAGTAGAGCCTTGCACCAAACTTAGTAATGTTCGTTTCTGAAGATTTCTCCAGTTCCTAGCACGATTGATGACAGGCTATATATTGGATGTTTTAAAGAGGTTATACCAATCCATGATTATCACAATGTCGAAATATTTTTTATTGTTGCAAGGTAGACATAGACTTTCTGGTGCAAAGCTATGTTAAAGAAATCTCTCTGATTTCATTATTATGATGGAGTTCACAGCAGTGACAAGAACATGCATTGAAGAAAATATTCTGAAATCATTGCCTTATTATGTGTCTATGCTCTCAAAGGTCATTTAGCAAAAAACATGAAATTGTTTTTGTCCATAGTAGCACCTTTCTGTAATCTACAGGATACTTTGTATTTTAGTTTTAATAACAGTGATTCTTATTCAGCAAGCATCACTTTCCTTTGGGGGGAGAGAGGCTTTTACAAACTATTCTCTCCTCCCTCTCCATAGCTCTGTTCTGATAATCACTGTGTCTAATAGTAATGTTACTAGTATTCATCAGGAAGAATTTAAAAAGCACTCCATTTAAGAAAAGCTAAAATAAGTGTTAGGTTACAGTATTATAAAATTTAGAGCTGAATTGGATTTTAGAGACTATCTGGTCCAATAGCCATTCTTTTTCATCTCTTCATTCCTGAGCAGATAGAAAAGAACATCTTTAAGAGGATGTACTAAAAATGCTGTGATAAGCTGACTTTCTACCCCCCACTGACTAGCTAATTACGGTAGCCAACAGGATTTGAGACCTGTTAAGACTGGGTCTGTGAGCCATCTTTGGCGCATGAACTAAAAAGTTGCTGACTCTAGTCTAATTCTTGAGATTTGAAGAAGAAAATGCTCTGAGATGCAGTTAGTATTCTGAAGGATTATACAAATTATGTGAGCTAAGACAAGATTTATATTAGGGAATGAGCTGCTCTGTTTTAGAAGTAGTTGGGTTGGGTGGGGCCATGTTTGTTTTTGATAAATCGATCATAATATTATGCTGTTCTACAAAATAGACTTTTGGTGCCAGTCATGGACACAATATCTCTGGCTGATTCAGTATATCATTTCTGTAGTCTTCTGTTTTAGGCAGTAAGAAATTCATTTTCTTAGAAACAGTTTAGATTGCAACATTACTTTTTAAAAATGAACATATATCTGGGATATGGAAAATTTTGAAAGTAACAGTTTTGAGTTTTTAAATAATTAGACCACATGATTTAAAAAAATGAAAATGAGAAAAGAATTTGCTAAAAATGGCTAATATTTGATGTGTGTTTTCTGCTTATTTTTACCCATCGTCAAACCTTCTGGAGTTAAAATTACAATATACGTAATTGTTTAAATATTTTTTTGAATAGAGAAATTGTACATGATTCAAAATGTAAAAAGACTCAAAGGATCCTGTTCTTCCAGGGTAGCTGATTTAAATAAGTTTTGTAATCTAGTCTCCTGATAATATAAAGCCCAGCGATTATTTACGTATATAACAGTATATATGTAGATATATCAAAACTCTGCCCAGCATTCTGTATCTGCTTTTTTGCTTAACAAAATCTTGACAGTGGTTCCGTTTTTAGTGCATACATCATTTTCCTTCTCAGTGCAAAGTTAAACAAAACTCTTCAGATTGTCTTCCTGCTTTATAACTTGTTTTTAAAATTGTGCAGTAGTATTTTTTTCTTGTTTCTTTTGTTAGCCATGTTCTCCCTTTTTGTCTCCTCCAACTGTTCAGAACATCTTTTAACCAGTTTGAATTGCTTCCTCTGCCCTGTTGTTAACTCTCAGTTTCACTTTTGGTTATTTTCTCCATTGGGAGAAAAGCCCTTTATGAAAACTTTTGCTTGGTGGTTTAATCATTGTTTGCCTAGCCCATCTTAATTTTGGAGTCGCCATTTGCCTTACCTGCTTCTCTTCTTGGTTCTGGAGGTACTTTGATCTTTTGTTGCGATTGCTCTTCTGTAGTTCATAGTTTTTCAAGGACTGGGTCATCCATAGGAACCTTTAAGATTATCTTCGTACATTTTCTTTTTTAAAAATTCTGTGGTGATCTTCCCTGTTTTTGCTACAGATTTTATTGTATCTGACAAATTTTCTTCTGTGATTATGGGTATAGCCATAATCTCTAGTTTTTCTAATGGGTATAGCTATAATCTCTAGTTTTTCTAGTTTCATTTAAATCTCTAGTTTCATTTAAATCTCTAGTTTTTCTAGTTTCATTTTCTCTAGTTTCATTTAAATGGGGGTGTTATTCTGAATTGTTAAGCATTTATTCATTTTGCTTGATCAGAGAGGGAAGTAAAGAAAAAGAGCCTTTACTCTCCTATCTCCTATTTCTAGGTTTGCAATAAGTATCTGGGTTAAGTCCAAAAGCCTTTTGAATCAAGTGTGCTTAGACTCAAGAAATATTGGAACCTATTATGTGCTAATTAATGTATTAACTGAGATAACTGTGAATCTCAAGTTCTGTTGAATAAGAAAAAGGACATTTCTAAGAGTTATCAGCACAAGTTGTATAGATGTAATTGCTTGGCTTAATACTCAGAAGAACAATATACTTTGTGAAAATAATGCCAAAATTAATTTCATTGAGTCTTGCCAGATGGTATACAAGGTAGATACTCAAGGCATGTTACAGTTGTAAAAGGTGAGTGCTGGGATCAGTTTCAGGTGTTGAATTTAGTTAAGTGTTGGATGATGCTTGAAAGATCAGGTGTTTGCTATAGGCATTTTAGTTCTTAATTTGCACTTTGTAAATGAAGGTATAGTATAAAAGTTATTCAGAATTTAGACTCTGGTGGGTTAATTTTATTCTGTTTCCACTTCTGTAAATGGATCAGATGTGAACAGATCAGTGAAGTGGTTAAATTCATGTTTTGGAGTAGAATGGCATAATGGCAAATATAATTTATATTGTTCCTAAATTATGGTGTGGAGCAGCTCACTGTCGATGAGACTTTCCTCTTAATATATCAGGTATGGATTTGGCACTAAATATATGGTTTCTGCTCTCACATAGGTGATTAATACTGCTGGGCAGTCATCCTTGCCCATAGGTCTTTCTGTTCTCCATTGAGTATCTCTTTGAAATCTTCATTCTCATACTCTTCTCAATATCTGTTAACGACATGTTCAGTCAAGATAGGCATGTACATCCTTGCTGCCATTTGTTATCTTCCCTTGCCTTGGAGATGGATGCACCTCTTTTCTTCTCTGAGGCTTATGCTCTTAATCTCCACCCCTCCTCCAGGATCTTGTTAATAAATGATATCTTATTTCCAGTACTTTCAGTAATTCTTTTCCTTACATACGTAAATATGCTTAAAACTTATTTTTTTAAAAGGAAAAACAGAGAAATCGCATATACTCCTGTATACACAACCTTCGTCAGCCCTGCCTCCCCTTACCTCGTTGGCTCTTTTCTCTTCTCTGTCCTCTTTTAGCCTAGCATTTGCAGAGGAGAGTTGGTGTTTCCTGTTCACTTAATTCACCCACATACTCTCCTTCCCCAAAGTTTCTAGAACCAACTCTCACCAATTTCTAAATCTGATGGACACTTCATTCTCGCGTGTCTGTCCTTTCTGTGTTATTTGAACTCTGCCTATGCATCTTATTCCCCTTGGTGTCTGTAATACATCCTTCCTGATTTTTCCCCTATAGGAGACTTTCTAGATTAGTGCTTATCAGTTTGTATGCATGCTGAGTTTGATAATCGCAGTCTTAGACTTTTCTTTCTGATTGTATAGATTTTATCCTGGAAATGTTCCTTTATTTCCATCTCTTTGTTTCACCTTCCATTGTCGTCAGACCCTCGTCTATCCTTAGGGCTATTTGGTAGTTTAATAGTTGATCTGCTTCCTTATCTGTAGGTCTTAAACCCACATTTTTTTAGTTTTAGGCCCTTCGTGGTATAGCTCAGACTTATTTCTAATAAGTCCATGTTCTCCCCAGAGCCCACGTTTCAGCCCCAGTGTACTGCTGGGCATCCTTCCACGTGACTGATTCTCTCATTTCTTGCTGCCTTTCCTTACTGCTGTAGCCTTTTAAGCTGGACGTTCTCAATCTGCTGAGGGCAAAATTAAGTCACCTTCTCTTTGTTTACAATATTACCTTTGATATTGCTTCTCATATCATTTAGCATGTTTTTTGATTATTACTCATTTAAGAATTGGTCAGCGAAACTGAGTTTCTCAAAGAAATGTAAAAGAGTTAGATTTCTCTGGATAATCCAAAGCTTGGAATGGAATGTGTTTGTTCTCTAACATTTGACTTTAAAAAAGGTAAACATATAATTATTTTTCAGCCATATAGCATCATCATAAAGAACACGGACTTTAGGTTCAACCTGTGTTTGAGTGCTGGGCTTGTCACCTATTGGCTTCATGGCCTTGGATTATTTGAACTTACTGTGTGTCACAGCTTCTCAAGGAAGGTTATTTCCAGTACCAGTTTTGTAAGGTTGTTGTGAAAATTAAATGAAAGGCACTTTGCCTGGCACATAGTAAGCACAGAATAACATTACTCATAATCATTTTTATTTTAATGTTCACATTAAAATCGATATTTTCCCACTAAATACTGTTTTCTAGTATCACAAAAATATGATTTGAAAATACTATTTTTACATATTGTACAACTTCCACCATGACATTGGAATAGTTTTTATGCCCCTAAAATGGAATTAAGTGCTTAACAGACCCTCATTCTCAGGTAACTTAGATCTTTCCCTGTACTCAGTAGCTCTTTGTCTAATTTTTCTACAAAACTATTTTGGTTAACTGGCAAAAAGATAGTATCCCCTCACCCCCCACCCCACAACCCTGCTTCCCTAATCCGAACTAAGATTTAGTTCATTAAAGTTAATTCACGTTGCACTGTTGTATAACAGATACAAATACTAAGAGTTTGACATTTGATTTGTAATTATCAATACATACTAACTGCTGAGGTTTTATTGTTGTTTTTGTTTTACTTCCTTCCAAAATTAGAGTGAAATACCAACTATCCCAAATGATTTTGTAGAACTTTTTTTGTCATTTTTTTTCCTCCCAAATTCTTTTCTTACTCAGATGGTAGACCTGATGGGTCCCCTCCCTTTTTCCCAGATTCACGAGTCATTTCATTGTATTTACAGGTCACTCATTAAATGGCAGCTATCATGTGTTAGGCTCTGTTCTAAGAGCCTTATACACATTGTCTCTAATACTTAAACCTTGAAGTTAATAATATTATCTCTAGTTAAATGAAGAAAGAAACAGAGATGAAGGTAAGGTACTTGTACATCTTACTGTTATTAAGCAGTAGAGCCAGGATTTGAGCCTCTGTATTTGTGTTTTAGAGTCTCGTAGTGAGATATAGAGCGGTAAGCTCCTTGTGAGCAAGGATTGTTTTATTTGTCTCTGTCTGTCAGCACCTCTCAATCCCTTGCTCTTAGGGAGGCTTAAAGGTTATTCGCTCTCATTTTAGACAGTCTTGTTTTTGAAGTCCTTGCCATTTGTACTTAAGCATGACTTCTATTATAAGCCTGGGTGACTTCGATTCCATTTTATTGTAGAGTTCTTTAATAGTGCCCTTGGTATGTTTAACTTACTACACTTTCTCCTAAAACCTAGTCATTTCCTTCTTGATTTAGTGCATGCAGTTGTTCACATCTGCAGTTCCGGATGTCATTATTTGTTGCATGTAGGCTACTTAATTTTGTAACACTTCAATTTCCTTATTTGTAAAGTAGGAATAATATAATGGTTTATGAGGCTCATCGGTATATTTAAATTTTTCTTATTTTAGAATAAACACGAGTAAAGCGCTATGCAGTGCTTAGTACTGTTGTTATTAAACCCCAGTTTCATAATCTGAAGCCAAACCAGGCCTTCTTGGAGGACCAATACTGTGTGTAAGATCTTATGGGGGGCACACTGGATAAATAAGATTCACTTAAATGTGAGTTCTGAAAACTGAAACCTTTCAGCAGACAACTGTGTGGCTATAAGTATTAGCTTTTTTTTTCCTTTTGCCTGCAGCACCTGGTCTTTCTAGGTGGTCTCCCATCCAAGTACTAACCAGACCTGACCCTGCTTAAGCTTCTGAGATCAGATGGGATTGGGCTTGTTCAGGGTGGCATGGCCGTAGACTAGCTTTCTTTTTTTTTAAATTATCATCTTTACTTTGAAAATAATACAACTTTCCTTTAGTTTTTAGAGCTGCCTATCAGGTAATAGGTAGTGATTAATGAGTAAACATATTAGCTTGCTTTGGGGCTTTTCTTGACTCTTTTCTAGGTTATACTAAATTGGAGATTTGTTCTCCAGTCTATGAAATTTCCTTCATGTGATAGAAATTCTGCATAAATACTTACCTTTGTGACCATTTGACTAGGAAGAACTACCACATTCTAAAGTTAATTTTTGCAGTTGGTTTCTCTTGCTCTGAGTAGTTGAATTTGTTTTAAGTTTTTCCCCCCTAGCCTTAACCTCTCTCCTGGGATTTTGAGTTAAAATACAGGAAAATCAATTGTCAAAATATTTGCAATTGAAGTCCTTGGAAGAATATTCTTCTTATAGGATTCTAAGAATGAGTGTTTAAATGTAGATTAATACACAATTCTGTTTTATTCCCCCCCGCCCCCCGCCGAAGTTCTGTTTGTCTAAAGAGGTAAATGCCTTTTTACAAAAAATTCAAGTACCCTAAATTTTTTGGACGGCTTAGAGCTGTGAACAGTTAGGAGGTTGTTTTCAATCTTGAACATATCCAATAGTGTTTTTGTAGTTTATTTATTCAAAGTCATATATATCATCTGTTTCAGTGCTTTAAGACTTAACATCAAAGGTTTTATGTGAAAAATCTTGGTGATTATACGGAAATGAAGGTATATCCATGGTTGGAAGATTGGTATATTTCAGGACTTGATAGGGTTATTAATAGCTGGACTTAAAACTTCTAGTTTCAGTAATATGAGATAATTTATTAAGATGGAAGTTTTGAGTTCCTTTTTAGGTTATTAAATTCTAGCAATATAGTTTTTATATTCAGTATAACTCACTTTTGTGTGTGTTTTCAATTTTAATTAGTGTAATATGGTAGGCATAAGTAATTGGTCAATACAATAAATAATATTCATATAACGGAAGAAATAATTGTACGTTACAAACTTTTGGGCTCTTATCTGAAGCCAAAGAGGAGGTAAATTGTGGTTGAATGTGAGGTAGTGGTGCTCTCTGGAGGGGCTAGGCCTCTGTAGTATCAGGATTCGGAGGACCGATTCCCCAACAGATGACTTTGAAGTTTCTTCTTTTGGATTTGCCTGTAATGTAAGGGCTTGATCATTCCTGTGGGTCCCTTTCAGCTCTGGATTTGTTGATACCTGGCAGATGGGGACATCTTATTGTGTATCATAGGTTAATATTATATTTACTTTTTGGGAATTCAGACTCCAGAGTTTAATACAAAGTCTGATTTCTTTCTTTAAAGATCAACTTGTGCTTTAAAAGCAAGTCTCACTTTGATAAATAGTGTTGTCTCACTTGCCATTCCTACGCTCTAAAATCTCCAGAATTATTCCTGAATGGCCTTTTGGCTGATAATGGTGCTTGTTGACAAGCTCTGAAGATGTTGAGAGCATTATTAAGGTTACTCTGGTGTGACTACAGGTCAGATTAAACAATGTGACTTATATTCATTTGAATGACTTAACACTCCAAGACATACAGTAGGCATTTAATAGCAAAGTGGCAGGTGAGATCTACCAACCCTGTTTAATAAAAGTAAAAGCAGCAGTAACATGCTATTCTCTTGTATCTATGCTGTTCAGGGTCCAAGTGAAATAGCATTGAGATTGGTGTTTGAAGTAGCAAAACTTGGATGAATTCTGATATAGACTGGCCTTTTATTTAATTCTTTAGCGGGGTGCAATCGTTCTCTAGTGCAGTACAACTGAGAGCTCTTTTAAAATGTCTTCAGTTTCTCTACCCACAGAATCAATCTATGAGAGCAAAGGCCAGGCATTCATATTTTTACAAAACTTCCCAGGTGATTGTGATGCTCACCCTTAATTAAAAGCACAATGTGTTTTTTTTTATAGCAAAACTCACTTTTTAAATTATATTGCTAGAAATTTCAAACTCATGTTGACAGTGTTTTTATGAAGTCCCCCCCACAACTTTGTTTTACCACAAGTATTCTTTTTATTCTTCTGAATAAATGCTTATATAATAACAATAGTAATATGTATTGGATCCTTGCTATATGATAGGTACTGTGTTAAGTGGTTTGCATGGATTTTTTCATTTACAGCTCAACTGCTCTACGAGATTAAATTCTTTATCTCCATTTGATAGACTGAAGAGCAGGAAAATATATATGCAAGGTCATACCACTTGTTGGTGTTGGAGTCAGGATCTGAACTCGGCCAGAGGCAGTTTGACTCTAGAACTCTACATTTGTAACTACTGTGATAGAGTGACCTATCTTACAGAGGATAAACAACAAAAATGACTCCTTTTATCTCAAACTTCATTCCAGCACTTTTCTTTCTCAGTGGCAGTCATAAAACGAAGTCTGTTTTCATGAATCCTTCCATCAATTTTCAGTGTGTAGACAATATATAAAGATAAATATGCAAACCTTTTTAATGTACCCACACACAGATGGGAGTTTTATATTGCTTCCCCCAACATATCTTGGGGAGATCTTTCCATATCAGCATATGTAAATTTAACCTCCTTTTTCTCTCTTTGAATGTTCACGTAGTATTTCATTTTTGTCTTTCAAAAATTGACTAATTACATTAGTAATTTGAATTCTGATTGAAGTTTATTTAGTACATTAATTGATGTGGGCATGGGATAGAGAACACTTTCTTTCTCTACTGAACTGGGTCAACATGTAACTCAAAAGAAAACTGTTTCCTGTTATAGGGCATGGGATCTCTTAAAACAAAATCTAGTAATAGATTCAGCCCTAGTTCCTCTAAAGTCATGATCATTTCCGTTTTCTTCCCTCCCCAGCAAGTAGAATTAATTAAGAACTCTACTTGGAGTTTGACTGGAGGCCTAAGAAAAATTGTGACAGATTTTATTTATACAAATCATAATTCTTTCTATGATAGTAATATTGGCCTGTTTTATCAGTTAACTGATTTTCTTTGAGTATCAGCATTTTTTTTCTATATAATAAATTTTTGATAGAAAGAAAATTCAAATTAAGAACTGTGCTTTGAGCTAACTTGTACTTAGGAACTACTTTCACATTTTCTTGTTGCTAGCAGCTCTGTGAGGTAGGTAATATACTGATTTTTACAGAGGAGGCAAATAAAATCTAGAGATGAAGTTTTTTTTCCAAGGTCACAGCCAGCACAACTGATGTTGAAATCCAGAATATCTGGGACCATTTCTCAGTTTATTGTACTTGAGTTGCTTTCTCCTTGTATCTCCATTAAGATACGATAGTTTGTGGTTTCCTTTGTATTTATAATTTCATTTGTTATTCATTCACAAGCAGTACTGTAAAGTAGGCATGACATATGTTGTTTTATATTCTGTGGTGAGGAATTGGAGGCCAGAGGTGGTAGTTTGTACAAAGGTGGGCTCCTTTAATACCTGTTCTATCACAGGACCTGAGCCAAGGTATTCTGACACTAGGTGCAATGCCCTTTTATACACAGTATTAAAAATGTGGAAACAAAGACAGATTTCTAATTGTGCTGTTTTCTTTGAATTGGGAATTTCCTGGGTGTTCCATGAAAAATGTAAGTTAATTTTATGTGCTGCATTCTGGACCTTGACTTTGGCGATTCTTGATATGTTATAACATGTTAATTAGATTTAATTTAATGAGACAGTGCAGCATTTGCGAAGACTTTATAGTCATATTGTTTACATAAAATTTCCCCTTCATTGTTGGCACCTCTTATTTGTTTTCTGTTTTGTGCCATGTGTAGCTGATATTTTTTTCTCATCTGTTTCCTTTTAGTGAATGGTAGTGTCTAGAAAGGGTATGTCCCTTCAAGAGAGAGGTGCCAATGTCCAACCGGCCTAATAACAATCCAGGGGGGTCACTGCGACGTTCACAGAGGAACACTGCCGGGGCCCAACCACAAGACGACTCAATAGGAGGAAGGTATGTATTTAATGGTAATTTGAAAAGGAATTGGGAATAAAATAAAAAAATAATTTAAGGGTGGTTAGTGTACAGAATGTCATGTTTTATTTGTTCTTTCTCTCTTCATTCCCCTAAACACATGCTACAGCACACCTTTCAACCCTTTGTGGTCCCTTTCTTTATGTCTTGACTTATTTACTTCATTGAAAGGAAGCTTCATTTGTTTTAAGATCTTAAGTTTTGATATTTTTGGTTTTTTTTCTCATTTTTTGACCAAATGGATGCTGACAGGGTGGTGAGGCAGTCTGACTTTAATATAGCACATCAGTTCTCTTCATTTTCTTAGTGGTCTGGTGTTCAGCTGGAGTAGTTGTATAGGAGGTAGTGTGAAGAATCAGATGCATTCTTATGAATGTAAAATACCGTGTATAATCTAGCCAAGTCCTCCCTTTTATATATAAGGTACTTGGAACTGTACTTGCAAGGCCTTGTTCCCTAATCCATAGATTAAATCCTGTTTAGCTTGTAATAATTAATGGCTAAATTCTGATATGATTTCCTGATGCAGCATTTTGAGGCATTACCATGTATATATTGTTTAGTAAATTATAAATAAAATTTTTAAATGGCACACAAAGAATAAACTGAAACACATCTTGATGTCAGGCTGTTTTTTAGTGGCTGAGCACATGGACTTTGGACTAGTACAGCTTTGTGTGCAAATTCTGCCTCTGCCATTAAATAACTGTATGTCTTTTGTTAAATCTTTTGGGAAACCTCAATTTTTTAGTCCACGCATTGGAGGATACCTATTCCATAGGATTGTTGGTTAGCTTCAGTATTGTAGTATGTTAATCTCTGAGCACAATTCTAGTACAGAGTTCTGTCCTGAAATTGTTTTTTGCTTTTTTAGATTCACTTTATTCTTTGGAGCAACCACATTGTATCTTGTCGAGTAAAATAATATCATTGCCCCATTATGAAAATGTTACATATTTATTTTAGAGAGTTTGGAAAATATAGAAAAGTGTAAGGAAAAACATCACAATTCCACAGTTCACTTAGAATCACTGTTACACTGGCATAGTTCTTCTTAGTCTTTTTTTTACTGCACATATGTGTGTGTATATATGTGCACGTATGTGCTCATGAGTCATGTATCTTTGGAACAACTGCAGTTTCATAGATATTAATCCTCAGGTTATATTTGGACTCTTGCACATGACTGACAAACATTTGAGGCTGTCACACAGTACATTGCTTCTAAAATCCACAGTGATGTCTTGGCACCATTATCTTTTCTACAAATCGATGTTACGTAAAATTATTTAGATATTTTAATGTATTATATAGTCTTAAAAATATGAGCATGAAACACATGGAAGTGGTTAATACTAGTGATTAAGATGCATTGGTTTACATAACAATAAGGTTGTAATCAAAATGGAATGCAGTTAGATTTATAGAATGACAGATCTTTCATCGTAATTCATGTGCTTTAAGCTCAGTGTGAAGGAAAAGTTCAATTTTAAATGTGTTTGGAATGGGTGAAAACATGCCAAAAAACATAAGCAAAGTGTAATTAGAGTTTTTATAGCTAACTCCCCCTTTCAGTAATGTAACCTCAGTTACATTACTGAAAGGGGGAGATGTGAGAACTGTAACCTCAGTTCAGTTCTCACATTTTAACTTTTACGTATCTTTAAAAAACATTTCCCCACAAAAGTAGTACACAAAAGAGGACCTAGTCACTTTTTAAAACTTATGGTCATCTATGTCATTTCATGTATTCTTAGAAATTGTTTAAAAACATGACTTTTAAAGTCTTTATGTTCAGTTGTGTGGCTATACCACAGTTTGATAATAACTTTAAGTATATAGATTGTCCCTGTTTTTAAGTGGGTAAGTATAATTATCAGGATATAGAAATTTAGAACTTTAGCCAAAATTTTTTTATCAGTTTTATACAAATAGAAATTAGAAGATATTTGCTCATCTGAATTTCATTTTGTCTTCTTAGACATCTTGATTTTTTTTGCTTATGATAGAATTTCAGAACTGGAGGGACCTTTTCATCAAACCCCAAATTGAATTTTGAAGCCCCAGTACCATGTGCTGTACTTGCAATTATCTAACCTCTAAGAAACCTCTTGTGATTTTTGGGAGTGAAAGGATTGGGGTTAATTGGGAGAGAGCAGTTATAAAACTGTATTTTCATTCTTTTTATCTGACTCCTGTTACTTAGCTTTCCTAAGTAAAATGCTGTTATTGTGCCTTTTGCTTCCTAAAAACAGAGGACTTGGTCTTGTAAATGTATTCATAGCAATAGTGATTCAAGAATGGTAAAAATAATAGCATCCACTACCACAGCGCTGGTGGAGTGTTTTAGATTAAGAAATATTTTTTACATAATCTTTTAGTTGAGACTCACAGAAACTCTGTGGGCTGAGTATGCAACCCCTGTTTAATAAATGTGGTAGGTAGGTTGCTCAACTTTATCCAGTTAGTAGTATGTAGAGTCAGGTTTTGTTCCCAAACTCTTGACTCTAAATTCAGTGATTGTCTACGGCCATGCTGCCCTGAACACGCCTGATCTCGTCTGACTTCGGAAGCAAAGCAGGGTCGGGTCTGGTTAGTACTTGGATAGACCACCTAGGAAGACCGGGTGCTATAGGCGAAAAAAATAAAATAAGATAAAAATAAAGTCAGTGATTCTTTTCATTATGCTAAACTGTTTTTGCTGCTTATCCATATGATGAAGGCCTTAGAAGAAAATATGAAGTGCTTACAATTGAAGAGTGTTAGCTCATCCAGTTTAGAATTTAAGTAGCAGTTTTTTCCTGGTAGAATTTTTTAATTCATTCATTTTTGATGCACTCTGTTTTTTCCAAACTTGCATTAAGCTGTCTTCTTTGTGTAGCTCACCTGTCCTTTTCCCAAACCAGGATTGCTTGCTTTTTTTTAGTACAGTTTTTGTTCATCTTTAAAAGAAAGTTGGATCTTTGGAGTATATTAATCTCACCTGATTATTCCCTCTCCTCTTTTTCACCCATCCTTCATCTCTTTCCATAATTGAACAAGACATCTTCTCTTCTATTTTTCTCTTTTCCTTCTATAATTTTTTGGGCTATAGCTGATCTGTTCCTCTCTTTTCTGTTCTCTTTTCCTTCTTTAGGAAATCACTCTCTTCCACTGCTTCTCTGTTGGCTTGCCCTCAGGGATACTTCCTAGCCCTTTCCACTTCTAGCACAGGTATTTGTAGTCTCCCCATCCCTCTTGGCCATGCAGTAGCGTTTTCATTATATTATGTGTTTCGTCTTGTTTTTCTCAAATGGCGGTGGTGGGATTGAATTCAGTTTTACAGCAACTTTGGTTAGGATTGCCGTAGCGATAGTTTCTTTGATATTGTTTTTGTTGTAAAAACAGCTTGTTGAGAATAGAAAATTGAGAAGCTTTGGGAAAATTCAAGGAAATAAGATCAATTTAATTTGACCATCTAGAGATAACTGTGGCTAATATTTCTAGTCTATAGTTTTACTCCTTGATTTTTGTTTGGTATGAAAGCCCATGATTTAAATTTGGGCCTCTAGTTTTTTCCCCTAATTTTTTGCTGTAAAAATACATTTCTGTTCCCGTCATACTTGATTATAGCCCTGATTTTATCAAGTTAAATTCCATAACAGGGTTTATAGGACCTGAGGATATGAATAGTCTGGTGCCTTATAACAAATTGCTAAATTGTCTTTCAGAAAAATCAAACCACTTTATTTATATGTCTTCTTTTTTTTTTTATTGGACAAGTTTATACTCCTACTAATTCTTTGAGAGTGCCTGTTTCTCCTTATCCTAATCAAGAGAGCATACCATTTTTAATAAAAGTTTGTGGAAAAAGAATCCTTTTGGTTAAAGTTAGCATTTCCTTGGTTATTATAAGCGTTGAAGATCTTCCCACATGTTGGCTGTTTTTACTTACGAGTTGTCCATTACTGTCTTTTATTTTAATTAGAAGATGCTTGTTCTTTTTTGATACCCTTTATAGAAAGGGTATCAACCTAATGATATGGGCAAATATTTTTGCTAGTTTTATTATTTGTTATGGTATGTTTTAATTTATAGAAGTATTAAAAATTAGATAATTGTCTGTCAACTCTTATTTCTTCCTTTGTTTTCTCCATCCCAAGAGTAAAATTTTCTTCTTAGTTCTGTTGTGGTTATATTTTAGTTTTACTTTAATCTGTCAGATTTTTTAATTGTGTGAGGCAATGCTTGAACTCAAATCTACCCCACACCTCACCCCCATTAAAAAACTTATCTGTAATTTTTAATAATTATTACAGAATAAAAACTGAATATGAAATCTAAGTTTTAATAGCTTTTGGTTAACAGTGTCAGAGCAGGGATATTTTTAGCGGCATTAATTATATGAAAGAAATAGATTTGTGTTTTGCTTCAAAAACTATTTCAGGGGGTGGGATACAGAAAAACACTAAAAGAAAAAAATATTATCCAGACTTAAGTCTGTGTTACCATTTTTGATTTTGTCTCATTAAGTACAATTTAACCTATAGCTGATTACACTTTAAACAGTTTTGGATCCTGCTTTTTTAAAAAAAAAATCAGCATCCTAACAAATATTTTCTCATATCATGAATTTTTTAAATTGTTTACAAACGATCACATGATTTACTGAATCAGCATACAATACTTTTCATGATTGCTTGTCAGTTTTTGGATGGTTATATAGTTGCACTGGGGAAAGGTTTTGCTTATGCATAAATGTTTGCATTTCAGGTATCTCTTATTAAAGATAGAGTCTTGGAAGTGAAATTTTTTTGGTTGAAAGGAGTTTTTATTGTTAACTTGTTGCACATAAAATTTTTTCCTACAATTTCCTTGTCACCATTAGGAAAAAGAGCACTTTTTCTCATCATTCCATTTTTGTTATCTTCATTTTCTTGCTAATTTGATAAGGAAAAATTGCATTAATCTTATCAATATTTCTATAGTAATGAGATTAAACATTGGAAAAACAGGTTTGAGGAGTGAGGTCTGAGTGAGAATACTTTTTGATGCGTGTATACTTAAAAGTGCAAATGTCGTTAATCTCCCTTTGTACCAGTATACAGGCGAACTGCCCTTCTGATTCGCTGAGCAGCTAGTAGCCACTCTTAGAAGAGTAACCCTCTTTGTGGAATGATCTCCCTCAGTTCTTCACTCATGCGTTTCAGATGATAATTACTCTTTTCCAACGAGATCTTGCCCTGCTCCTGGCTACCCATCGCCTAGCCTCTTAGCAGAGCTGGGAGAATCTGCAGTCTTTCATCTTTCTGAGCTTGGGTGGTCATGTGATCCAAGCTGGGAAAAAGCTGGGAGCTTTTTCCATTCTGGTAGCAGAGAGAAGGTGTGAATATGAAGTTGGCAATTGCATGTCTCCTGCTTTATGGAAGAAAATGGACAGATAGAGAAAAGCAAATACGTTAAAGAGTATGTGTGTATTAAATTCTGACAAGTTTTAGTTCTTTGTTCTTCAGAGCTGTGTTGACTCTTGCTTTCTTTAGGCTTGATTATTTAGCTATTTTGCTTCTGGAGATGATGCATGCATTATTTTGATAAAACTTCTTTTGACTTTAGAGTTAAGAGTCCTGCCTTAGTGCTGATTACAAACTTAGTATAAGATTGTATTTATCCATTTGTAGAACATCATGCTTGTGAGCACCATACTAGATGTTAGTTATAAAAATGAGAGTAGAATAGAATAGCTTTTGTCACAAGTAGTTCCAACTCAGTAGGGGAAATGGGCTTGCTTGTAGGTAATTATTAGAGTCAGGTGAGAAACGTTTCTAGAAGATGATGTCATTGATCTGGGTTCTGAAGGTTGAAGAAGGGGTACATGTTAGCTATACTCTTTAGTTGACGTGTGTGGAATCATCATTTATTTCCAGAGTTTGGATTTCATTTCTCATTATTCTGTTACTTGTTAGTTTGATGGTAATAGTAGGTGTTCAACAAATACTAGTGTGGGGTAGAAATAAGATTTATTTCCTAGGCATTTCTAGGCATAAAAATGTGACTTTCTTTTACAGAAATGGTCATGAAATGACAATTAGAGAGTTGAACTGGGCCATGATTTAAGTGGACTGTGTAACAAACAAGGTGGGCTAGATTATACTATAGTGACAGTTTAGCTCCTTAGTGTTTGTATGTTACAGCAATCCAGCCACTAGACAGCTTTCCATCCTGGATCATTTCCAGGCTCTCTGTTCCATGTCTACATGTTTAGGTATTCAGGTATCTTTGCTGCAACAAAATAATATGGTAAATTTCCCTGTGGCTCTCCAAGGCTTACCCCAGAAGTGATTCATTTCCTCTTACATTCCCTTGATCAGAGCAAGTTACATGGCTGCACATAAAACCATTCTACCATGTTTCTGGAAAGAGGAGAAATAGAATATTTGTAAATAGCACATTATAGCCATCACAGGCTGTTTAAACTTCATTTTTTAACTTCTTCCATATCTACAGCAGACCATTTATTTCTCTAAATTCTGCTTAGTACAACATAGCCATAGACATACTGTGTTGGTCTCCTCATTCTACTTGATTAAGCGGTATGGGGAGCCTTTCTTTATAATTGTTGTGTTCTGTCTCTTTTTTTATCCCAGCCTTTGCTCAGTGAGATGGAAGTTCAAGCTTCCTCACCTTCAGGAGGAGGAGACTGTTAAGGGGCGACATACTACATGAAAATAATGTCATTGTTTCTTATGACTAAATTGAAGTCATTTAAGAAAATGATTTATACTGGAGTTGACAAGGTGATTTGGGCTTGGCACGTTTCAGAAATGGTGAATCTTGGTTGCAGAACCATATGTATCCACACTTTTTTACTTTTTAGTTCTACAGTAATGATGAGACAGCTAGTCATCATTTTCCTAGGAGGCAAGATTTATAGTGTTGTTAGATAGTGGCATGGCTGCCTTGGTCTGAGGAGGACAGGGGTTACTTTTTTTCCATTTGGAAGTTACGCATGTTAGATTCTTAATAGCTCCAATGTCTTGGACCAACAAAGTAGTATTTTATGTTTTATAATTTTCTTTGCAGTATATATTTCTTGCATTAATCATGAAGTGTGAAATTTTGTCCAAAAGTCACATCATAAGCATATTGAAAACCTATGTCAGCTGCATAAATTATTTCATATCCTTAACTGAGGGCTTGCTCTGATACTTCCATTTTTCGATACTGATGAAATCCAGTGTCCACACCACTTTGTATAAGGGCTCTCTCTTTTTCAGAATGCTTTCCATAAGAGTATCAGTATGACTAAAAAAAACGAATATATACAAATTCTTCTTCAGTAAGTGAATAGCAAGTCTTAGCATTACATATGGAAGGCTGTTTTTTAACGCCTACAGCACCTGGTCTTCTTAGGTGATCTCCCATCCAAGTACTAACCAGGCTAGACCCTGCTTAGCTTCTGAGATTAGACGAGATCGGGCATGTTCAGGGTGGCATGGCCATAGACGGGCTGTTTCTTTTATGAAATGCAGAAAGCAAGAGGGTTCCTTTTTAGAAGATTGAAAGAAAATGTGTTTTCATCCATTTTTCTCATATATTACCTCTAAAGCCTTAAGCCATTTATTTTGATCTGTATACAGTTAGGGACAGAAATACCAGCATGGATAGGAAACGTTTACTGATCACAGATGCAGGCCTTTCACTTTGACCATTGAGCCCCGAGATGCAGCTGTGGTGTTTGAGATTTAGGGAGTTGGAATACCTGGGCTCAGTCTTTCTTTTCCAGTCTAGGGGCTGTATGATTTTGGGCAAGCCTCATTTTCTCAGTCTTTAAAATGGAAATATATACCTGCCTTAGGTGCCCTTTGAAGAATAAATTGGATACTGTGTTTAAATAATTAATGTAATGCTTATCACATAATCACACCTTTAAAAGTATTTATTCTATCTGTGGTCCGACAAAGTGTGAACTAAGTTTTTACCCAGGTATTTATAAAAGCCAATGTAGTTCATAAAATATTCAGTACTGCATCACTATTCTGTCAGTAATTAGTAATTTACTTTGACTATCTTGGTTTTTACACTCACCACCAAGTGACTTTATTTGGGAAATGTTGGGGAGAAAGTGAGCTCTAAGGTTCTCCTTAAGGTGCCACATTTACCTACAGTTTTGATTACATTCAAGCCTTATAGTTTACTCACCCATCTTCAACTTACCCACATCATTGAACATAAACAATTTTGATTTTGGCTGCTTCTATCAATCTGTTATTGTAAACTGTTATAAAGGACAAAATCTAGATCCTTTCACAGTGCATTTAGGCACTAGCCTGTCCTTTCAATATTGTTTCCTAATGTATCTCTGTGCTCAGGGGAGTTCATATCATTTACCAGGTGCCATTAGGGTTTCACAATTTCCTGCCTCTGCCTTTGCCTATCTTCTGCTTTTGACTGGAATGCTCTCTTTCCTCAGCTTTTCCTCCTTGAGGGTGTGTTTTAAATGCTATGCAGTCTGTCTGTAAAGCCCATATTATCCTGCTAGAAGTAATTTCTCCTTTTGTTGGAAACTTTATAGCACCTGGCAGATCACCTTGTTTTATGAGACTCTGACCTCTGAGGACAGGGACTAGACGGTGTCATTCATGTTTACATGCTCTGTCGTGACTTGAATATATTTGAGTTGGCAAACCTAACAAATCTGTGGAATCGAGTAGCTTGGTACAGACATTCTCAACTCTGTCAGCTTCAATGCTCCCATTCTGTAAATATCTTTATTATGGTGTCCCTTTAGTATCTTGAATTAGGAAATAATATAAAATGGCCGCCTGCACAGTTTAGAATCATCAACATAATATACAAGAATTTTAGAAGGGTAAAAAAATAAATGAAAGGAAAACAATTGATAACAAAACATCTCAGTAGGTAAATTCTTGGGGGTATTGATATAAGGTGATACTATATATTCAGTTGCTTGTATCTATATTTGAATTTATTGAATGTGATAGCTACAACAGACTTAAATGCCATTAGCAGCATTTTCATTGTAGACTTTCAAAATAATGCATGACTCTTGGTAAAGCTACAAAAAACAAATGTAATCTTGTTGATACCCATGCATTCCTGGAAAATTTAACATGTATGAAAACCATGCAAAAACCAATTTCATAAATTCTAAGCATATTTTTCACCTATGTCATGGGTGAAGATATATGAAGACCTTACGAAAAAAACATCTTCATGTATCACCAACACTATTTGAGATATATGGGTCATGAGAAAGTTTTTCATTGTGTCTGACTGTTTTGTACATTGCATGAAATCCCCTAGTTATAGTCCACACCTGCTAAATACCAATAGCACTCCTGTTCTCCAACATATGTTTTCAAAATGCTCCCTCACTGATATTTAAAACAGTTTTGTAATATAATTAAGGAGTTCCTTACTCTAAATTACTGAATCATTTGGGCTAGCATTTGGCCATCACTAAACATAGGAACATTGGTCAGACTCTAATCAGCTTTGTGACTGAAATAGAAAAACAGTTCATTTACAGAGAACATTGGTGAGTTTTTTGTTTGAAGTGGTTCAGTTGAACTTTCTACCTTGATTACTGAAAAATCAATGGCTTATATAACATGCGTTTTATAGTGTTATAAACAAAGTGTTTAATATTTGGGAAACAAAACTATAATGTTATAAAAGCATCAAAATATGTGTCTGTATATACATGAAGAAATTTGAAGATGTAATTAATCCCCAAATCATTTATATTTGATAATATGTCCATGTATTGAGTTGCGAATCTGTCATAGAAATTAATTTCAGACAAAATTTAAGACCTGTAGTATAAGGAGTTAACTAGCCACTTTCCTAATTTTTCCTAATTCAGATAAGAATGTGCTCTTTGATAGAGGTTTTGTTCTCTTTTAGATTCTTCCTGTGGACTAGAGATGGTTTTTAATACTTCGTGCTACCAAAGATTTTACTGAATTGCTGTAAAAGTAAATTAAAGCATTTGAAAGGGATAGTCACTACATATGATTTGCCTAAAAGTGAACCAGAGGCATTTGAGACTTGGTTTCAAATTAATCTTGAAAGCATATAACCCAGAATTGATTGTAGTTTGCTCTTTTCAGTGTGGGTTTCTTTAATGTGAGTTGGCCCATGTACACTTGTTGGCAAATAGGAAAATGATGTCAGTATAATATGAAATAGTGTTGGTTTACAGGCAGTTTTCCTTACAGTGTTAATATATGAACTGAAATGGATATAGACCTTTCAGTTAAAGAAGATTTGATAATCTATGACGATCTTATGAAAAATCTGAAATTCTTCCAGAAATGATTTAAAGAAATCATTTAGTGCAAGAAATAGCTAGTTCAGTAGATTCCAGAACCACTGCCCTTTGTACTGTGTTAAACACTCTCAGGAAGCTCAAAACCATTTACTCCAGTATTTGTAAAGATAGAAAAAGTCAAAAGGGAAAATCTGCCCTTGAGATGTTTGTTTAATTTTGTCGAAGCTGGTCTTAAAACATCTTTAAAAGTTGACGCTTAAAAGGAGAAAGTTACAAAAATCAGACTCCAGAGAGTGGACCCAACTGTGATAACTGGTACAAATGTTAGTGGAGATTTAATCTTTTATTAAAATGATGGTAATTTTGTTAGGACTCTCATTACAAAAATAATATAAGTTTGAGTACTCTGAATCCGATCTTATTTTCACTTAGCCCAGTTATTTTTAGTGGGCGATTTTGCAGAACGTGAGTTTTAGGAACACCCATACAATGATATAGAAGCTCCTGAATCACCCCCACCCACACTTATCCACCCACCCGTCCTTGGGCTATAATTTACTAAATGGACTCATTCTGGTGCTTCCTAAGAGTTTGTTATGAATTTTACTGTACTGTTCTTTCTAATTTGATTTATAGTAGATATAACTTTTACTGATTCTTAAACACATTATGCTTTTTAATAAAAATTAATGTTGAACATCAGGGTTCAATAAATGAGGGAGTGGGTAAAATGAACTAAGAGAAGACATCAAGATTCATTTAGTGTTGAATGCTGTGATATTCTGATAGACTATCCTAGATTGGGCATTATTATTTTATGTAGATTTACTTTATAGTAATCTGAGCATTAATAATTTATAAATGGTTATAATAAAAGAGCTTTGGTATTAATGAAACTTATTATCATTAGAATATGCTCTTATGTTACATGATTTACATGGATGTTCGCTGCGAATTACATAAATTCCATCTGTTAATATCTCACCTCTATAACGTCAGCTTTTCTGGGTACATATTAATGTATGCCTCCTTTGCTTATGAAAATCTCATGTAACTATTGCCAAGGGTTAAAAAAAAATCTATAACAACTGAAAACAGTTTCTTCATGTCCCTCAAACTTGTTCTCAGAACAATGCTGACATAAGGATTTGATTTATTATAAGTATAAGCCAGCCATGTATCAATGATGGAATCTTTTGAATGTATTTGGAATATTTTGTTGTAAATTCTCTCTAGGACTTGGTTGTTCGTGTACTTTCTGTTGGTTACTGCTTTAAATTATTAACAAATATCACTCTTAATTTCACGTAGGTTTATTTACTATTTAGTACTTCTAATGATTTTCTGTGTAAAATAAGTTTGAGGATTACTTATATCTGCCTCTGCATTTACTGTGTTATCCTGAATTATAATGTACAAATTTGGCATTAGTATCATTTTAGGGATCACAAATTGTCGTTCCTGTAAAACTTTTAAACTATTTTAGTCACATTGTCTATTAAAAGTAGTGTTTAGGTCTAAAATCTGGATTTGCTTTTTGCAAAAATTGGGCATATTTAATGTCTACAGTAAAATTGCAGAAAAATTTATTATTGGTTAAGCAACTATAATATTATACAATTATGACAGCTGGTAAAATCTTAACTGTAGTATTGAGAGAGTTGATTCTAATAGGCAGTTACTCTTGCCAGATTGATTATCTGATAGAATAACAATTATAGAAATATTTGGGAAGAAGGTGGGTCAATAATGAAGAATTGGGGAACTTTTTTTAAAAAAATGAAAAATTATTTCACTTTCAGTATTGTATTTGCATCTCATTTTCCTGATAGATTTCTGTTTTGATTTTCTGCTGACAGGTCACATTTAGGGCAGGCAAAACATAAGGGATATAGCCCTCCTGAGAGTAGAAAATCTAATTCTAAGGCACCCAAAGTGCAGTCTAATACTACTGAGCTGTCAAGGGGACACCTTTCTAAAAGGTAAATCTTCACATTGCTTATACATTTTCAAGGCAGAAGTATTTGCATATTAATCATTGCATAATATTAAAACTTACCAGGTTATCCCAAAATGTTATGATACCTGTTTTCATTATTTCTCTGAGTGTCACTTTTTGCATTAATACAGTTCATCAACTTTTGCTGTGATGTTGATGCAACATGCCCTAGACAATGCTTTTTTTTTTGGTATGTTTATTTAGAGAGCTCTGAGGTTCCCCTTTTGCTTAAGAAACCATTATAGGCATCTGAAATTGCCATTTTATCATTTTCTTTAATTCTTAATTGTCAGAGCCATAGGTCAATGATTTCTTTAGATCTGATTGGTAGAAAAGGAATGTAACTAAAGATTTAATACTATAGACAGAAATTTCTAACTTTCATTTCGAAAGTGTGTAGTTTAATGTTGTTTAAAATAAGCTTGAACAAAGAGCATCAACATTCTAGTTTCAGCTGGTTCTGAACTGTTAAGCATTCTTTTCCTTGCAATCCTAGTTCTCATTTTGTTATTGGGAGTGTTGGTGTCAGTAATCTTTGGACTAAAGTGTTAACCTGATCTCTTAATATTTTACCACCCAAAGTCAAACCTGCCTCTTTTTTTTCTTTTTCAATTTTGAACCATTCAAAAAGCTATTTTTATTTAGTACTTGACATATCAAGAAAACGTTTGTACTTGTTTTAAAGCACTTCCGCAGATTTGAGAAGTTAACAAATAAGTATTGTATGATAGGTTTAATAATGTTAGGCTGATATTAACTCTCTTCTTATCTAACCTCTTAGAAGCTGCAGTTCATCATCTGCTGTCATAGTTCCACAACCAGAGGATCCAGACAGAGCCAATACTTCAGAAAGGCAAAAAACGGGGCAGGTGCCTAAGAAAGACAATTCTCGAGGAGTGAAACGCAGTGCTAGTCCAGACTACAACAGGACCAATTCTCCTAGCTCTGCAAAAAAACCCAAAGCACTTCAGCATACTGAATCTCCCTCAGAAACAAATAAGCCACATAGTAAGTCAAAGAAGAGACATTTAGACCAGCAACAACAATTGAAATCTGCACAATCGCCATCAACAAGCAAGGCTCATACCAGAAAGAGTGGGGCCACTGGTAGTTCACGGAGTCAGAAAAGAAAGAGGACAGAGAGTTCTTGTATAAAGAGTGGTTCTGTGTCTGAATCAACTGGTGCCGAAGAGAGATCTGCAAAACCTACCAAGCTGGCTTCAAAATCAGCCGCCTCAGCCAAAGCTGGGTGTAGCACCATCACTGATTCTTCTTCTGCAGCCTCTACTTCCTCCTCGTCTTCTGCTGTAGCCTCAGCCTCCTCCACTGTACCACCAGGTGCCAGGGTAAAACAAGGAAAAGACCAGAACAAGGCCAGGCGTTCCCGTTCAGCATCCAGTCCCAGCCCCAGAAGAAGTAGCAGGGAAAAGGAACAGAGTAAAACTGGTGGCTCTTCAAAATTTGATTGGGCTGCTCGTTTCAGCCCTAAAGTTAGCCTTCCTAAAACAAAACTGTCTCTTCCAGGGTCTTCTAAATCAGAGACATCAAAACCTGGACCTTCTGGATTACAGGCCAAATTAGCAAGTAAGTTTCCGTTATGGAAAGAGCCTTTTTTTTTTTAATTAATTGGGTTCTCTTGGTTTGTCAAAAGTGATTATGTATACAAGGTAGTCAGGTTTTTTTTCCCCCTCCTGCACTTAGATCTGTTACTGTACCTTGCCTACATAACACTACATAATAATTGATACCATATTTAGTTTTATGGAGACATGTAAGGAATGCTTTCTTATTAATAAACCATCGCATTTTAATGTCTTAATTGTTGCAGCATCTGCTACTTATTTCCTAATATCAGAGTGGGACATTCCTTTGGATATTCTTCTATAATCAGATACAAAATTATTCTAGGAATGAATTGCTCTTGGCCAAGATTGGAGGTCAAATGTTCTTTTCGGTTGTGTACGTTCCTGATGTATGGAAACACTGAGCTAAGGTATTAGAAGAAATGTACCTTAGTATAATTAAACCTTATTCACATGTTTTCTTATGGCCTTTAAGGAGTTTAGTCTAAAGACAAATACCTCTTATGTTCCATGCACTGGGGCTCAGGGTCCTAGGTAAGTGGTCAAGAATATTACCCCCTTGACGCTTATAGTAGAGTAGAAAGAACTAATGTTTGAGAATAATACAGTAAGTAAGGAATCAAACTAGATGGGAGAAAGGGATCTTGAAGCACATTCTTCCTCTCTTATTTCCAAAAGACTTTTAGAAAGCCGGATGTTCATTGCGTTAGAACTTTTGAAAAACCTTTTCAATTATGCAGTTACTGTAATACTAAAGTGTTTTCTTTTTTCTATTTTAGAAAACTAAAAAGCAATTTTTAAAGCATTAATTTTTTTATAATTAACCAGAGCTTGATTTTTTCTATTTTGAGCCCTCGTAGAAAATTTCAGAGCCACATTTTCATAGGGCTAGAACTTTTTCTTGGTTATTAGATTTTATATAATGTCCACTAGTATTATTCTCAAAGTTTAGCTAATATTGAATCAGCCTAACTTAATATTGAGTTAGAGCTTTTAGCTCTGTTTAGTTTAACCCTACATTCTATAACTACTTTCAGTTGATTCAATATTAGCTAAACTTTGACAAGAATACTACTAGACACTAAGTAAAATCTTATGTTTAATCTATATCATAGGGTTGTTGTGAAGATAACATCTTTTACTATAGATTGTAGAATTTTGTTCCATTTAGTATTTTAAATATATAGTACATCGGTATAAAATCTTTGATTTTGAAGGTACTGATATTGGATTAAGATTAAGATTGGTGTCTTGAAGTCAAAAGAGTAAAAGCCTGGGTTAAAAAGTTAAAAAGGGACAGCCAAGTTAAAAAAAAAGTTAAAAATTGGTCCTGCCAAGGTTTCTTGACAGTTGGAGTTACTTGTCTCTGCTTTTATATCTCCTACTTTGTCTGCAGTCCAGTAAAGTGGAAGCATTTGTGCATCTTTGTGATGCATGTCCGTCTGTCTGTCTGTCTTCCATTGGTAACTGTGCTGGCCCTACAGCCAGTGGGCCAGGTTGAGTTTGCAGCATGTTTCATGGGATTCGCTTCTTACCCTTCTGCCTTCCATTCTGCCTCAGCTGAAGAGCTCATCATTTTCAGTTCTTATTGCTAGAAGGGCCCAGGGCCAGGTGAGAGCAAATTGTTCTTGAGTGTCATGTCCTCAGCTCTTCCAGAGAACAGCTTCCTCTTTTTAGAGAGAACTCTTTTAACATGATTTTTAAAAGAAAGCTGGACCGTACCATCGGCCAGTTAGTTAGTGGGGTTTCCTTGGTAGTGAAGTTTTGGAGAGTTTCGATGCTGCCCCTGTGCCGTAATAAAACCAGTCCAGGCATTCTCTCAGACTCAGTCTACTCTACACGTGCTCACAAACTGCCTTAGTACTTTAAAAGTCTATGTGTGTTCTATGGTCACTAATATTGCTTTTCCAGTTTCACTGCCACTGTCCTAGTTCTGAGCTCTATTTATAGCCTAAGTTATTGAAACCAGAGAAGGGAACCAGTATTTGTTTAGCATCTAATAAGTGCCAGGCATTTTACATATGCAGTTAAGTTTAATACAAAAAAAAAAAGTAGTGCTTTACTCCAAGGAGGTGAAATAACTTGTCTGAGTAACATCTCACAAAAGGCAGGGTTAGGCGTCAAAGATGGCGGGAATGTGTGACTTAGAAGCAGTCGCTTTGTTTGTCGTGCCACTTAATTTTCACCCGTGTTCTCCGTGTTTTACTGTTGAACTGTCTTGGAACGTTAAGAGATGTTAAGATCCCAGAGGAAACAAGTTTCTACTTGATTCTTCTTTATTGGTGCTGCTTCATCTTTAGGGATGAATACTGTGTGAATCAGGGATCTATATTCTCCCATTCACTACATATTTGCTTCTTTTCAAATAAGTGGAAAACATTTCAAAACAGAATAGTAAGAAATAAATGTGCTTACAAGTGCCTGACAACTTGTAAATACTTTACATGGATCGTCTCATTTACTTTTCATCAGCCCTATGTGGCAGGTGCTCTTCCTATCCCTTACAGGTAAGGAAACTCAGGGTCAGTGGTCAGTTTTCCTTTCGAAGGTCACAGAACTGAGAAGTGATAGAGCCAAGAGGCAAACCCAACCATCTGGTTCCAGAAATCACTTGCAATAATAGGACTCAAAGGATTGAGTAGATTTGGGTGAGCTAAATCTCGGAAGGCTTCCTGAAGTCAAAAGGGCAGAGTGAAATTGAGGCGTGATTAAGTGTGCCAGTCACTCAGGAAAGAGTTATGTAAGAAGCAATACTGCAAGAGAATTGGGCAGTACATTAAAATTGGTAATGTTATTTAAGAATATAGATGCAAAATGAGGTATCTTAGACTCTGGGTTTCAAGTGATGGTATTTTTTTGCTTCTCTCTCTCCTCCTCTCTCCCTCTTCTTTCAGAGCTGTTAATATAGAGCTAAAAATCTTGGATTTAAATCCTAGTTCTGCCATTTTATCAACTGGTGACTGTGGGAAAGTTTGTAAACTTTTCATTATAAAATGGACATAATAGTTTTTTGAGGGATAGATAAATACGTGAGGAGGCTTAGCACAGTGCACAGTACCTAGAACGCACCACTAGATTTCGGATGCACAACTGAAGTTGAGTATTTCATAACAAAACATTTAGAACAGTGTTACCAGTTTAAGGAGTAGCTATCCTTAGATTTTGAAGACCCTGGTGTAAAGTTATGTTATTTCCTGATGGTTTTGTGAGGTTGGGCAAATCACTGGCAACCTAATCCCTAATTTTATTGGCAGAATGATAATATTCATTCTCGTGTGGCGGCATAAATAAAAGAATGATTGTGAAAATAGCTTTGTAAAATTGAAATACCATATAAACATTTAATGGTGAATTGAGAGTTGTTTCTATATATTTGAAAGGCTTTTGTTTGTATGCAGTAGGCTTTTTTTTTAAAGGTTAACCCAGAGAGCAGAATTAAATTCAATGGGTAGAAGTTGAGAGACAGATTTCTGATTAGTATATCTCAGGGAAACAAAATTTGTAAAACAAAATCTGTACTCTTTGTGGGATAGAACTCTTTGTGAGATAGAACGCATACCAAATTTGGTAGATTGTTTTCTTCAACTTTTAAGAATCCCTGTACCTGTTAATCAGAATGTGACATTTCCTCAGGTAAAGGCTCATTCTGTGATTGGTGAGTAAAGCTTCATGGTCAAGCACATTTTCCCCAAATTATAGGAGTAACAGTACTTACATGATATTGTGTGAAACCCATTTCCCCATGGTCAGATATTACTCAAGGAGATTCAGGTTATGTATTATTAACGTACGGAAAACTGAAAAATCTTACGGTAACTTTTGCTTAAATCGGTATTTATTAAATTTATTTGACCACCTATTACTTTGGTAGATAGCAGCGGTCCCTGGACTGTCTTTGGGAAATGATATAATACGTTCAGTGAGGACACTTCAGCAAGACCATTTGTAGTGAGCTGCTCTGGCAACTGTTGAACAGGCTGACGAACAGGTTCCTGGTGAGGAACTAGGGCTGGCAGGAGAACTAGTGAAACAGCTAGTTCTGTGATGCGCTTCCCGAAGCCTTGCGGCTTGCCAGCTACAGCTGATCAAAATAGCTCTGGGACAGAGGTCACCCTGTATCAATTGGTAGAGAAGTCTTGATACCCAGGAAGGAGAGGGTTATGTGACAGTTTTTAATGAGCAGTAGGAAATTATTATTGCTATGTGTTGTTTAAGTGCACAGACATTCTTAAAAATGTATGTAGCATAAATGTAAAACCAGTGGGGCAATGTCATGATAGAAATGATTTTTTAAAATATTTTTATAGTATTTTAAATATAATATTTAAAGATATTTTTATAATTTGGCTTCAAAACACATTTTGCTAATCTACCTTTTTATAAGCTAATTTTGAAATAATTTGCCTATTTTAAAGTATGTACTGTCTAAATAGAAGGTTATGGATGACAGAAATATAAGAAACAGTTTGTGATCAAAATCTGGGTAATTATGCAACTTATTTATAGAAAAATTTAAAGGTATTATATTTCCAGTCTGATGTGTCTATTTGTAGATCTAGTCAGCAGTAGTTACCAGCTTATTTCCAGCTTGAGTTTCAAACTCTTCTGGTGACTTGCATGCAGCCTGTGGCCATTATTAGAACTAGACAAGAACCAGGCAGATGCCGAATTCTGGGAAGGTAATTCTGCTTAGATTAGGACTCTTTCCATTAACTTGAGACATGATGCTTTGCACTTCTAGAGTGAACGGAGGAAATGAGAATGAAATGATCAGGAGAAAAGAAGTTAAAAGATAAAACTCTTGATTCACCGAGTTGGGTCTTGTAGGGTCATCCCTACTGAGTTTAAAAATTGAATTACTTTTTAGCTTTGTGAGGTATTGAGAGTGAGGAGCTTAAAGAGAAAACGTTTGAGTATTAAAAGGATTTATACTATTAGGCAGCTGTTAAAATATTTTAAACTTAAAACTTTAATAGTTCTAATATGTAACCACTTCGAAAAATTACCAGCAATGATTCTTAACATTTTGAGGCTCAAAAAAAGATATTAAATTTTTTAAAAAACGGGTTCCCAATTTTAAAAAAAAATTAAATGGGAATGAGTATCATTGGCCTTCTTAGGCTTTGCTTGTTTTATGTTACATTGTTGGATTTGAACCAGCCATGGTATGTATTTTTGTATGCCAGGTTAGAATAAGAAGTAATTTAGCCAAATTCTGTTTTCCTGAACTTACATGTAAATTAGTGAAAACTCTTTTATATTTGAGCTTCTGTATTCTGTAATATCTTTGACATTTTTGATTATAAAATCTTTGTTATTTATAAAAAGAATAATCCAGAAAATATTAAAATGTGCAAAGAAGAATAATACAAAACCACTTAATTCCATCACTAAAGACTACCTCTTTCCTTGTGTGTTTATCCTGCTATTTTTTAAAAATATTTATCAATGCTTAAACACAGCTTTAAAGTCAAGTCATAGAACATTTATTATTAAGAAACAATAGTCTTCCTGCCACATTGTCCTTCCCCATTGCTGATTATTTTGGTACTTACTTGAGTGTCTCTGAATTATGTGCTCAGATGTCTGCTTGTTGATTTTTTTCACTGCGAGCATTATTGCATGTCTTATGTCAGATTTACACCACCTGTTCACCCACCAAACATATACTGTACATACTTCTCATTTTCCCAGTCATGATTGGCACTCACTGTTTATATGGCTATATGTAAATGCTATTTAGAGTCATGTAGGAACTTTTCCCTTCTTACACATTTTTGTTTTTTCTGAATTTAGTAATTTTGTCGTTGTCTTCCTTTTCTGTGAGCCTGTCACTTAACTCCACAAACTCGACTGCTAATTGTTTCAGTCTTTACTCATTCTGTCTACATGTATCTGCTTCAGTTTAAGAAGAAAAGAGGACTCTGATGGCTGCTCTGTTAAGCCTGGTTACACTGCCTTCGGCCTCTGCATTTTCTTCAGTCCTTCCTGTTTCCAGATTCCACATCTTTCTTGGTTTAGTATTTCATTTTGGTGACATGTATCTTTCACTTGCTTTTTAAGAAAAAGTGCTTCTGAAATTTTAAAAAGCTTTTTAAATTTTTCAAACTTTAAATGTCTGAAAATGTGTAACCTTGATACTTGTTTGGCAGATTGAATATAGAGTTCTGGATTCGAAATCATTTTTCTTCAGAATTTTGACAAAAAAAATTATCTTTTAGCTTTCAATACTACAAACATTCTGATTCTTGATCTGTTGTATATGTAACCCATTTTCGGGAAGCTTGCAGATCTTTACCTCCATTAGTTAGAAATGTCATGATATTGTTATAGCTGTGGGTTTGTTTTCATTTGTTAGGGTGACCAGCAGCCCTGGTTTCCCTTGGGTTTGGGGCATTCCCCAAGACTCAACAACTTTCAGCCTTAAAACTCATAGTTCTAGACAGACCAGGATGGCTGGCTGGTCACTCCGCCCCCGCCCCCAGCCCTTCTCTTTGTTATTTTGGGTGATTGTTCTCTTGTAAGGTCCTGATCTTTTTGTTCTTGATTTCCTTTTTTTGGGGGGGGGTTCTGCTTTCTGGTAGATTTCATCAACTTCCAACCTTTCTGTTGTTTTTTTGGTTTTTTTTTTTATGCTGACTGTCTTGCTTTTCATTTCATTTTTTTTTATGTTTGCTGTCTTTCATTTCAAACTTTTAATTTGTTCTCATTTTCTTTTTATTGTGGACACATTTCTTTTTTTTCTTTTCTTTCTTTCTTTTTTTTTTTTTGAGGACATTCCGAATGAGTTTTCTTTGTTGCACAGTCCTCTAATGTAGTTATTTTGTGGGGGAGGTTGAGTTTGCTTCGATTTTGGCTTTCATACTAAGAATTTTCTTCAGATTTTGGTAACTCCTAGTTGATTCCTCATACTAAGTGTAAGGGGACCAAAAATCTTAATTTGTAAGCTCTGAACACACAAACAAGATTTGGCTGAGATTCACTGTCTAGTGTACTCGTTGGTTTATTCATTATAAAATCTCTATCATTAGGTTTAGATCTTTGGCGTGGGGGAAGGAGGGCGCTGGTAAAATTCCATGGGGAAGATTCCTTCAAACTCCTGCCTGGAGGTGAAGGCCTAACTACTAAGAGTTCTAGTGGCTGAGCCGGAGAAGAGGGCTAGGAAAGAGGCCATATGCCATGCATTGCATGTGTTCATACTTGATCCCGCCCTCCCTCTCATTTTTGGTGTGGTACATCTATTTGCAGTTATATGCTTTGAGAATTTATTTTGTACTTTGTAAAGAATAAAGATCTTGTGTTTTGCTGCCTCGGCTGTGCAAAGGGGGAGGGGATCTGACTGCTTCATAAATAGCCTATCAACTAATCCTTACTAGTTTTAACTCTGAAGTCTGTCCATAGTACCAGGTACCATCAGTTCCTGAACCTTTGTGGGATTCTGAGTGTCATTCTAATTGGTAGTTTATCTCTGTTTTCTAGCTTCAGTTTTCTGGACTTGCCAGTGCATTTAGCACTGGAATTTCTGCTTTTCATCTTCTAAATTGTGTTGTAATAATAGTCTCTTCCATTCTTCCCATCCTGGTGGATTTATGCGTCAGATTCTTTTAATGCTATTTTAGTGGAGTTTCATAAGAGGACAGAAGTGAATGCTTGTGTGTTCAATATTCTGTCTTTACCCAGAAGGCAGTCACTTTTCTATGTATATGCACATACTTTTTCAAAAGTAGGAGCTTGTTCTACGTGAACAGTAGTTGTTGGTTTTGTGTCTGTTGTAAGCCAGGCTCCATAGCAGACACTTGACATAAGTTTCATCCTCATGATGACAGAATAAGGTAATAATCCATATTTTAGATATGAAGAAACCAAAGTGCTTTATCTGCCTAAACTCTTACTAATAGACATTTTTTCTTTTTAAAGTATAAATTTTATCATTTTTAATAGCCATATATGGATGTACCTTAATTTAGCCCATTCCCAACTAATGGGCATTTATATTCATCTAAGTTTTTTAATTGACTATAGCTTCGTAATTTTGCATAATTATTCTTTTGTTGGGTCACTGGTTATGATCCTCTGAAATACCGTTGTATGTTTTAATTTGCCCCTAGAAATATATGAATTTACGTTCCCACTAGCAGTATGAAAATGCCAATTCACATCCTCATTAACTAACTCTGTGTTCCTGCAGTTTTTATTATGATACTGATGTTTATTTAACCGTTCCTTTTTACTGGAGATTTAGCTCTTTTCCAGTTTTTTTATTATCATAAATAATGCTTAGGTTAACATCTGTACATTGTTAATTTTTAAATTCATATTGACAATACATGAAATTGCTGTGCTTTGACTTATAACTACACATTTGGTTTAGAAAATTCCATTTGGGATTTAGCTCACTGTAATCTTCAAAACTTTTATTCCTACTGAGTGATTTTAAAATAAACGTATATGATCCTTTTTTATATGATAGATTACTTTTCATTTTGTGAATTCATTTTACCAAAATAGCCATTAATAAAGATGTATAAACTTGAAAGTAGACAATACCAAGTTTTACTGAATTCTCATGATTCTGTGCTGGCTGAAGGAATCAAGAGCTAGTTACTAAAACTATACGCATCATTAATTAATTCTTTATTAGGTCCAATTTTTCCAGGGAAAATGGTGCTATTACATGATTCTAAATTGAACTCCTCATGTGTGGTAATAGTCATGTTATTCGGTGCTTTTTTTCTTCCTTTTATGAATTAAATAGGAGTGGTTCTGAAAACTCTTTGAAATAGATTTAACATGTAAATACATGGTTACTTAATATAATTAATTGTTAGCTCTTTGCTTTATTAAAAAATTGGGGATTGTGTTTTAAAGATCAATCATAGTCATCCTTTGATACTTATATATGTAAATGAATTATAGCATTTTCTGGATAGTCACCCTCGTTTTAGGTTGGTATGTGTACCTTATATTGGTTCGTCTACTCCATTTTAAAATGGAGATGTATTTACTGTCTAGGAATATGACAAAAACTGTAAGTTAAAAAAATTAAGAGACAGTATTCCAGAAAAATTAGTACTGAAACTTGTACTACTAAGATTATTGTTTAACCTCAGGTATTGTTTTTCTTTTTGAAACAAAGGACATTTTTGTTGTTTTGGAGAGTTTTTAAAAAATTTGACTGATTTTCAAAATTTAGGCAAGTACTTATACTGTTTTTTTTTTTTTTCTCAAAGTTATTAAACATTTTCTGTAAAGGGCCATATAGTAAATATTTTAGGTTTTACTGACCACATACAATCTCTGTCACATCTTTTATTATAACTCTCCATAAATGTGAAAACCATTCTTAGCTAGTGGGCTGTATAAAAACAGGCCGTCAGCCAGATTTGGCCCACAGACTAAAGTTTGTTGACACCTACTCCAGAATAAAAATTTTTATGCCCTATTGGCTCAATAATCAGAAGATTTGTGTTTACATGTGATGGATATTCAGTCAAAATTAAATGGAAAGCAGTTCACATCACATGACTGATAAAGCCAAGAAATTGGCTAGCTTCAGGCTTGGCTGCATGCAGGAGCTCAAATGAAAATGGCTTTCTCTGTCGCAATCATTGTGATTTATGAACCCCTCATTCTCACACCCCTAAAGAATACTATCTAATCATTTATATATCAGCTTGTAAGAAAGTCCCTTATTTCTCCTTGGGTCATGTGCCTATCCTTAAAGGGATCGTTGTGGTGGAGGGCAGAGAGGATGGTGATTGTAGAATTGTAATTGGAGGTGATTGAAATAGTCTGGCCAGTTGGAGTCCCACTTGTTTAGGAATTACTGTGAATGACAGTTCCATCAATACCACATGGAAGAAGGGATAGGAAATAGCTCCTCAGAAAATTTTTTCTTTTTTAAAGGCAGGGTACTCAAAGGGTTGCTGGACATTATACAGTAGATGTCTACTTCATCATCTGTTAATGTCACTTTGTAATGACTATATAAGTTGGAGAATAAAAACATTCATGTATTTGAATGAAGTCATTGTTCATTGAATAAAGGTGTTAGGTCAACCTTTCTCCTTCTGCTTGATTTTCAAACAGCTTGATCAGATACATTGATATTCATGTTTACTTTGACTCCTTTTACAGCGAAAGGAATCTTTACGAAATTGGACAAGTTACTTATTGTGTTGCTAGAATACTTTGTTTTGGAGTGGCTATTTTTTCATTGTAGGACTTTGTAATAGGTCTGATATGTGTGTATATACCATATCAAAGATTAGCATACTATAACAGATCATGTAAGAATTAAAAGTAGAATAAAAGCATGACAGAATATGTATCACCCAGTTGTATATTGCTACTTTTAAAGTAACTTAGCAATTAAGAGTGAAGGCCTTACTTTTCCAGGGATTGGAATTGTTCCCCCTTTGGTGACCCTGGGAGTGAAGTAGGCAGGTCTTGTTACTACTTTGCTCATTTCTTCTGCAAAATGACAAACTTGGAATCATTTCATAGTTGTGTGATTTAATGAGAAATACTTTTTAAAATTTCAGATAGAAAATAAAAACCAATTCCAAGTAGAAGGGAACCCAAGAACATTTTAACTATTTTTACGCTAAGAAAGGGTCCAGAAGGCAAACTATCTAAGGCCCTCAATCTGTTGATTTTTTTTTTTAATGATTATATTTAAAAATCCAAGCCTTTAGTTGGATGCACAAGAGGTTTTATTATTTCACATTCGAATGTCACACTGCAAGGACTCATTTTTTAAAAAGATGAAGCCTTGGATTTTGAGCACATCAGTTTGGGGTTGAAATGAATGTTGAAAAGAAAGAGTAATACCCATATTGTAGAAGAACAAATCAATTAGGACTTTTAAAAGAGAAAAATACTGCTAGTTTCATCTTTATCAAAAGGAATAAATATTGTAGGAATATATTTGTAGGAATACAAATACATGTATTCTTATACCAATGTGATAAGGTCAAGAGCTTTGAATAAAGTAATATGTCTACGTGTATATCTAACCACACAAAGGCTTTGTGAATAAGCATGTGTTAATCTGATCAGTAGTATTCGGATTGCTTCTCAGAGTGGCATTATAAAAATAAATGATAAATGCAGTTTTCTTCCTTACAGACTTGGGAGGGAGGGTTATGTGGTGTAGATGTGTTTTTTTTATGCACATGTGTTTTAATTGGTTTTCAATAGGTTGTAGGTTTATTCTTACCATGTTTCCTCTTTTAAATACTTCTTACTTGATCAGTAGAATGAAGGAAACACATTTTAATTCTGCGAAAATACTGCCTTTTTTATATGGAAAGTTTTAAAGTTTTCTAAATGAACCAGAAAAGCAAAATTTTAATGCCTTGCCAGAAGTATGTTGAACATGTAATAGTCTTGTGTTTTGCTTTGGAGTAAGCTTAGGAATTGTGTGATTGGCTGGGTTATGCACCAAGTCAAAAATAATAAGCAAGTCAGTTAATATTTTTGTGTACGAAAAATAAGAATTATCATAACGTTGTATCAGAAAATGTTTCTTTGAAAAACTCTACAACCAGTCTAAAATTGCAAAGATAGTATATCCGAGCATTATCAATTTGCTGAATGGCCAAAGAAAGGTTAAATTATATCTATTTTCTAGAAAGTATTTGATTTAACAAACTATTTCAGCTTCAACTTTACTTTTTCCTAGAATTTATATAGTTTTTCCAAAGCTTGACTTGGTTTGTTTAGAAATGCTAAGTTTCTGATTACCAATTTGTCACCACATGTGAGATGGATGTTCCCCTGTTCCAGTTTTTGGAGGAGAGTATGTCAAAGCTAGCTTTGTCTCTCATCCTGGGCTCAGGTAATGTTACAGATAGTAGTGATACCTCTTTTCCATAGAGAGCATTATACGGAGCAGCTCCTTTACCATGAGATTGCCTTTCAGAAAACGAGATGTTTGGTGTTACTTCCTAGGTTATCAGCCTAGATGGCGTAATGTCAGTTAGCCTAACAGTCATCTGACATTATAGTATGATTATGACATCAGTTATAAATATTTTTCTATTCCGCTCTATTTGGTTCTTCTCTGCCCTACTTCTCTGTAACTCAGTCCACATCTCTTACAGTTTAACACAAAGGATGGATAAAGAGGTGGTGCACATCTACACAAAGAAATACCGTTATCACTACTCTCTAAAAAGGAATGGCCTACTAATATAATAGAGAGAAATTTAGCAACACGAATTTATCTCTAAAACACCATATGACTGCATTTATGTGAAATTCTAGAATAGCCAATAGCAGCAAAATAGCAAATCAGTGGTTGCCAGGGTCCCGATGTGTCGAGATTAACTGCAAGAGCACGAAGGAATAATTTAGAATGATAGAAATGTTGTGTGTCTTGATTGTGGTGTTGCTTATAAGGGTGAATACATTTGTCAAACTCATTGAACCCCATACACTTAAAATGAGTACATATTATCATATGGAAATTATGTTTGAATGAAGTTGTTTAAAAGAAACACCAAAGTCTTAAATAAAATAGGTCATGAGAAGTGAAGTGTAAAAAAGTTTGGTCAAAAAGTATACTGTCAACCTCAAATTAGCAATATAGCAGTAGTCCACAGTACATTAAGTTGAATATTTTATTTTGAATGTCACGAATGGATGTAAAAATTTGTGCTAGTGTTCATTTCTGTATCATGGTGTATATAAAGACGCTTTAATATTACACGAAGTGTTAGTGACAATAATACAAGGATTTTTCTAAAAGTGAATACACTTTTTTTGGTAGTTTTAATGTAATAAACACTCCTGTTTTTTTCTTCTCTAAACTGTACATTTTTTAGTCTGTTCTAACTTAGTCACACAAGTTAGAAAGATGGATGTAATTTAATATTTTGAAATATTTAAAAATTTCTGAATTTTTTAAATACTAAAAAATAATGATACTGATTAACTGACTATATTAAGCTAGCTTTATAATCCATATGCCATGTCTAGTCTTTCTGGTGGCTGGACTGTGTGTCCAGGCCAAGATAAAGTAGTATAGAGTATTATTTGATCACATCAAATAATTCTGGCAATATACTCTATAGAAAATCAACCTAAAAATAAAATAGAAACTTAAGAAACCCTGAGGCTAATCATCTTTCCCCACTTAAAGGTTTATTCTTTCATCTTTTCATGCTAGTTTGAGGAGTCTAGATAAACCTTTCACAAAAGTAATTTTGGGGAGTGGGGAAGGACCCAAAAGGTATGGTTTAGATTACTAAATGGTATGCCAACATAAAATTTTGTCTTTATAGCTTCTGTTTTGTCTTTAAAGATTCTTGAATAGATTGTTTTTCACTTGGCAACTTTCATTATATATGCTATAAGTATCGTCCCAAGTTGAATGAACTGAAGTTTTAAATTAGGAAGAGACCTAGAATCTTTTTTTAACCTATCTTTCCCAGACCCTTTACTGGTGTTTTAATCAAAATCAAGAGTAAAGAATTTCTTATCTTTCCACTTTAAAGAAGTTGAAATAGTTTTAAACTTCTTGGGAAAAAGTGATCTGGAGAATTGTTAGTGTACAATTGATTTGAAAAAGTTAACATCTATTTAAGATGATGCCACAATTCTAATGGAAAGAATGCTTGTTGACTTCGGAGGCCTTTCACTGTTTGGAGGTCATTTGTTGATAGAGAACACACTGCCCAGTATTTTGTCATGTATGATGACATCATTTGGGGAGGAGGAGGGTAGATGGATGTTCTCATGGCTTCCCCATTGTTCATAAAATAGTAATAAACTTTAAATGCTATACCTTTTTTGAATCTGTTAACTCTGTAAAGGTATTAATTAGCTTCCAGAATAAGCTGTAAAGTTTGTTTGATTGATCCCACCCCAATTATACAGTATTCTGTTAATTGGATTTTCTAATAACCTTCGTTCAAATTTATATTTCTTGCTGATGGGTGGTGTAAAGAAAATAAAGCATTTGTTCTTTCATTGCCTTATATAAACCAGGTGAAATGGGACAGTGTAAAGACAATGTAATAAAGGGTTAAATGATGTTTAGTAAAGTTCCAAAATAATATGATGTACAAAAGACCTTTTGGCTTTAGTGGAGAAAAGTAGTGGAGGAGTAGAAACATGGCAGGAACTTTTAAAGGGAATGGTTGAGAGAAGAGGGACTATCATTTACGGTGTAGGATAACTTGAGTCAAGGTTGAGCCAAAGTGAGAAAATTCAGCCTGAATGTGAACACTTACCCACAAGTGTGGTACTTATGGGAATGCCTAATAAGTACCACATTAACTTTTTGCATGTGAAAGGCCAGGGAAGATGCGGTAGGCTTTTGACCAGGGTGATGACCTGAAGAATTTTGTAATTTTTAATTTTAGGTAACATCTCTTTTTAAAATTTTACTTTTGCATTTCACATATATAGGTTTAAGAAAATCTACCAAGAAGCGCAGTGAATCCCCACCTGCTGAGCTCCCCAGTTTGAGGCGGAGCACACGCCAAAAGACCACGGGCTCCTGTGCTAGTGCCAGGTAATAATTTGGGGTGTCCCAGTTCCTGACTTGTTTATTATCTGTGTTTAGTTTTCATTAAAATCCTTAACTTTGTAAGTTTTTTTAAATTATTAAAATTTTCAATTGAATATTAAATAAATTTATTCTAATATAACTGGTATTATTTTGGTGAATTCTTTCCCAATAGTAGTTTACATATTTTTGCTGTTTTAATCATACTAGGTTTTTTTGACAGTTATCCTTTACCGTTTCCTCTGTTGCTATATTATTTTCACAGTTATTGTCAGTAATTAGATATTGGTTGTTTTCGAAGTTCCATTGTGCCAAATAAATCTCTATGAGCATTTTTATGCGTATTTGGGTTAGTTTTTAAAAGTCGCTAAATTTCCCTATAGTGTGATTCATGGATCAAAAGGGATGCCTGTTTTAATGGCTGTAACATTGGCTAATTAGTGTCTAAAGGTGTTGGCACTAGTTACTGAGTTTAATGGGTGAGGGGGAGAGATGTACTTAATTTTCATTTTGTATTACGACACCTACCCCACAAGGAAAAATGTAGGTTTTGTTCATATTCTTTCATTTCTTCCAATTCTCCTTTCTCCTAGTTGCTGTTTTGGAGCTCATTTTCTAGAAATCAACTACCTTTGATGTGATACCCGTATATTAGTTTACATACTTTTATCAATTGGTAATTCAGCGCCTTCAATTTTGTGTCTACTGCTCCTTTCCTGGGCAGCTTCTAATTTCACTGTCGTTTGACTTTAGTCTAAAACATTTCTTTAGAATTTCCTAAGGTAATTTAGGGAGCTGCTGTTTAAACAATATCAAGTTATAGTGATTTGAGAACTTTTTTTTCTACCTGATTTGCTTACTGATTTGTCTATTAAAACAAAAAGTCATCATCAATAAAATGTTATCTGTTTCATGAGAGATAATCACTTTTTTCCATATCTTATACTATGCCTTCATCCTAAATAAGTATCTCCCTAATTGTCATCTGTATTTATTTATAGATGTTAAATCTTCATAAACTAAAGATTTATTTTAAAGGATGGAGCTATTGTCCATTATTAAGACAGTTATTTTTTGATGATTTAAGTAATCTGAAACTTAGGTGATGGGGATTTTCCCTACCTTTTCCTCTCCCCCTTCCCTCCCCGCTTTGTCAGGTATCAATCCAAAAGTCTGTATATTGATTTACTGTTTACCGTGGAAGGTAGGGATCTATTGTAAATGAGTTGAATTGTCTCTGTAGAAGGAGTCTCTTTTCCATTTAGCTGGAAGTTTAAAAATCATTTCTGTCTGTAAGGATGACAACAGCTCATAGCAACACAAAAGCTTGTATTGTGAATGTAATATATAACTTGGAAGAATTTTAAGTATACAGAGTCTTGGTTGTTATCCATAGCAATTTTCTGCAACAATTTTTATGTAAAAGAAGAAACTGGCTTTGTGCTCCATTCATTGGAGCTTTGTGCTGTGTGTTCATTGCTCCTGGTCACTGGCAGTGCTGCCTATGATGGCATTTTTCTGTTGTAGTCGGCGAGGCTCTGGCCTGGGCAAAAGAGGAGCAGCTGAAGCTCGTCGGCAGGAGAAAATGGCAGACCCTGAAAGCAACCAGGAGACAGTAAATTCTTCAGCTGCACGGACGGATGAAATTCCCCAAGGAGCTGCAGGTAGGTTGGCACTTCTTATCCCTAAAATGCATCTGTGTCTCTTACAGGTTTATTTAGAGATTAATTACTTTTTAGGTGTACCAAATAGAAGGAAAGAGAAGGGGCAGAAAGATCTGCTAGATATCTTACCCTCAAATGAAGTTTTCGCTCTCTTCTGTTTTACTTCATAGATTTGGTTTTTTGATTAGTTGGATTCGGTTGTTGTTTAATCCTTTTCCAAATCCAAATTTGTATTTATTACATTCAATGGGCTTTTTTAGGAAAGTGTAAGTTTCTGTTTAAGCTCCTTATATATTGACGAGCACATTTAATAGTTGCCCATTGACTGTTGGAAAAAATTTAAATTCATAATAAAAATTAAGGATATGGTATCATTCACTTCATACATGTGTAAATTTTAATTTAAACTGTTATAATTTCTAAAATATACTAAGTATTTATTTTGAATCTAAGCAACTTCAAGAATACTATTTATATTTTTACGGGCTTCTTATTTTTATTCTTGTTTTCTTAGTACAGCAACAGTTAAGCCACCACTCCCCTCTGCCCCCCTTTCAGCTTTAAACATGTATTCTTTACCAATACCAGAAGGCGGCTAATAACTTCAACGTTAACTGGGGCTAACAGGCTTTTAAATGTGGCTTGCTCTTGACATTTCTTATTAGCATTAAGATCCAGTACAAAAATGTTTTAATTCATTATTAGGAACATAATGGGTATGTATGATGCCCTTCAACCAGGATGATACACATAGGTTTGGGTGTAGGCATATATGTTGCTTCCTTGAACAAAATTTTTTCATGTGCAACTGTGTAATATTAAAATATGTGCTAGTTTATTGCCTGTGGTTGGTTGATCATATGTTATAGTTTTCTAGGAAGGTTCTGGGTTGCCCACTACTGTCCATGTTTTATGACTTTTTCTCAGCTTTCTGTCCAGCTTAACATTTTTAACCACTGATCTTCAATTTTATGTGATGTTACTTGCTGAACTTACAGCATCTGTTCTGGTGGGACGGGACTTTTTTCCTGTACCTTTTTCCTAGAATAGTTTTTCTGAAGGGTTAAATGGTAGATTTGGGGGAAAATACAGTCCATTGCACATGCAACTCATTGAAGCTTTTTGTGATACACAGCCTACCCTTCCCAGTGTTCTAATGTTTATTTCAAGTCTGAATATCTAAGTGGGGCAATTCCCATATGGATGACAGAAATGGAGCTGCTGAGTCTGTTAAAGTGGACTCATTACAGTAATTACAATAGCTAACAGGAGTGTACACTCTTGCAGACACAATATTAAGCACTTTACATATATTTTCATTTAATATTCAAAACAACCTGCTGAGATGGGAGTGCTGTTATCCTCATTTTATAAGTGAGGAAAACCCGAAGTACATAGTGGTTAAAGTTGCCTTGGGTTACAAATTAGGATGTGTCTCTCAAATCGAGGCCTTACAAAATTGCACTTTTATAATGGCTGTGTCCTTCTGCTTCCTTAGCATTACAAGAGTTTAATTCATATGGATATAATTGGAGGCTGGAATGAGGGGGTGGTGTGTAAAATTGTGTTCCCTGGTATATTTACTTAAGAGGATAAAAGCTTCAAGGAATTAGGTTCTTGAGACTGCCCTCCTAAACACTCTATTGTGTTTCATTGTCATTCGTAATTGAAATCACAGTGTGATCCAGGTATTTTCCAAGTTTGTGTAAAAGATGCATGTGGCAACATTCACTGGTATTAGAGCAGCACGCTAGCTTCATTTACACTTTGGAGGCCGGACCCCTGGATCCTAAAGGAATTCTGCCAGCTCACTAAAGTACTAGGGAAACAGGCGATTTACTTACTAGCTTTATATTAAGTTCTTCAGTGTAATGTGCTTCGGTTTTGTTTTCACTTAACAATTGACAGACAATATTATATTTGTTTCAGGTGTATAAACCAGTGAAATGTGCTTTAGTTTCTCAGTATGTAAAATTGGAATTTAAAGAAAAATAAAACCCTCTAAGTTAGTGTAGAGTATAAATCAACGATGGCAACAGCATCTTTTGGCAAGTATTCATTCTCAGATAGCTCTTACACAGTTGGTATAAGTTTTCCTTCATTTGAAGCATTTATTTTGAAATAATATTTTTACTAATTTAAAGAGGTTGATAATAACATCTTTAGTGTTATTTATATATTCATTTTTTCAGTGCTTATTTTTGAAGATCATATCTTCTTGACCTACTTTAGTGGAATCATTGAAATAAGCTTTTTTTTTTTTTTACTAGTAGTTATTAAAGCATTGCTCCACCCTTGCTGTGATGTCACCCTGACTTTGACAGTGTTGTTGACACTTAGGAAAGTTGGTTGATAATGGTTTCCCTGCTGGGTCACTCTGAAGTTTACTGTGATGGAGACTCAACCCCTTCAGCTTTTATAGAAGTAATGCTAGCTCTTGAAGTTGAAGAGTGTTATCCACATTGTCCCAAGAGTTAAGGGTTTAGTTTTAAGCTTCATCAGAACTGTGCACTCCTTTATCATGCTGATACAGTCTTGGAAATACTATAGATAATAAAGTGGAGAATCAAGTATTCTTTACACCTGCAAAACAATCAAATAGTAACAAAAAATGTTCTGGCCACCTACATTTTGCATTGAGAATCTTAATTTCACAAGAACAGAGTCAGATTGTAAAAAGAAAGCAACTCAGTTTTGTAAATTTTTCTCGCCTTAACTACTTTTGTTTAGTACGACTACAGATCTGATTGTTACCCTATTACCTGATACAGGGCCCATATAAGGCATAATTACATTTCTAACAGCCATTCTGGCCTTGCTCAAGAGTTTTCATGACACTCTAAAAAAAGTCTTGCTGTTGCTTCTTTAGGTAAACCCTTACTGGTTCCTGTCATGTAAAATTGAATTCTATCCGCATTCTAAAATTTTGTCTTGTTTTCTGCATAAGAGGTTGCAAATCTTGAAGTGTAAAAACTTGGAGCTCCATAATAAAATTCTTGTGTTCTGATTTAAACAGCAAAATTCCCCTACTGTTTTTGTTCAGCTGTGTATTGGAAACTGTCTTACATGGTGCTGTGAAGATATGCTAAGACTAGATGGGAGAGATGCCAATTTAAACGAAAAAAAGATCAACACCTCTTAAAATCTGGCATTGGATTTTCTCTGCTTGGTAGTCTCATTTTTATATTTCTGTCTATGGACAGGTCTTGTGCATGTTGTCCAAGGAAGTTTGACGACTTGATTAAAGTACTTTGTCAGTGACTCTTATTGATTGATTACATTTCCTTACCTGTATGATTTTACTAAGAGCTACCCACAGACTAAGCTAGTTTGGTTTATCTAATTTTGTAAAATCTTGCATAGTGTGAGCTGTGGTAGAGAGAAGCTTAATACTTGCGGTAATAAGACTGGCAAAAGATCTTTTCCTTTGGATCCTGTAACTGATTTCTGTCAGAACCGATATTCAACCTCCATTCAAATCAGAATATCACTGCCCTTTTTTGCAGTGGTTCTGTGGCATTCTTGAGGTTGGGACCCTGCTATAATAGTTTTAGCAACTCTTTTTATTATGTGCTTTTACAAATTTTATCTTGGTTAATGTGTCTGTGGCAGTGCAGTTTGAGATATTCATTATTATGTAAGTCATTAGATTCAGATGTTTAAAACTTTAAAATTTAATTGTAGATTGTAGATCTATAGAACGTTTGAAAGTAAACCAGTAGACCTTCGATAAACTTAAAAAACCAACGTTACCTTTCAAGCGAATATTTGTTTTTTCTTTTAAAAATGTATGATTCCAGAGTATGTTTTTAAGAAAACCAACTATTTTATCAAAACTTTGTGTTTGCTTTCCACATGATTGGAAGAATTTTAAAACAAGTTTAAGAGCCATTTTAACAAATTCAGTTGTAGTTGAGCCCCTATGACAGTTTGTTAACAAGGTTTCTGTATAATATGAGGAAGCAGCTGTACTTGAATTAAAAATTAGTACTGAAGAATATATTTAAGGAGCTGATAGAGTTCAGTTCTTAAGAGTACAACCTATAAAGTCAGACTGCGTGGGTTCGATTCTCTGATCTGTTGTTAGCTGTCTCACCTGGGGCAAGTACCTGCAAAGTCACTAAGCCAGTTTTCTCCTGTGCATGATAAAGCTTGCTTATAATGCCTCTTTGTATGTCTAAGGAAACACATAGACACAGCTTGCATATCACAAACATTTAATGAACGTCACCTCTGAGTAGTTATAGAGTACAGTTATTGGTTATCTCCTTTTTCTTCAGAAGTGTAAATTTTGCTAAACTCCTGTACCCTTTAATAAGTATTTCTGGTTAGCCTGTAATTCTCAACCACGAGATTGCTAACATTTTCTGTAAAGAGTCAGATAGTTGATGTTATAAGTTTTATAAAGGCTCTATTGGAACTACTCAACTTTGTAGGTGTAGTATGAAAGCAGCCACAGACAGTATGTAAGTGAATAAGCTTGGCTATGTTCTAATAAAATTTTATTTACAAAATGATACGCTGGACCGGATTTGGCATGTCGGCCAGTTTACTTTCTTCTGTTCTTAACCATACATTTTCCCATGATTAAAGAAAAAATCCCAGTGAAATGATAGAAAATAATCAGTGAGGTATGAAAAAAAGCATTATGAAATATACAGTTAATAGTTGGTGTATTAGCATCTTTTTCTTCACAATAGCTCTTTAAATTCACATTACCCATGTGCCTCTTTAAACAATAATGACAAAGATATTCTTCCTGGCTTGCATTCAGTCATTATTTGTCAGTTTTACAGTGCTTAAGGTACTGTAGATGGTGTGGTCATATATAGATTAAATCTATATAAAAATATGTTTTAGGACTCAACAGACACTATATTCCGGCTAACCTTCTTCAGGAAGATAGTTTCATCTCCTGGTCAGATTCATGACAGAATCAATCTTTATTTGCCTAGACTGAATTATTGGTCGAGTTAGCACTTCATTCCGATAGTAGCATCCTTCTGAATCTGAACTCTTCACTCTACTTTTGTTTTGACATCTTAGTAGCCTGCTCCTTTGTTTGTAGTGACTTGCAGTCATCTTCAATATTTTGTCCTGGAAATAAAAAGTATAATCTACACACACTCTTGCAATTAAAGAAAACAGATAAATGATTTGATCAAGACTACAGTCTAGGAATAAAGCAAACTGAAGAAGGCACACATCCCCAGGGAACATTTCTCTCAGATGTTAGTTTTGCTATTACCTTTGTTACTAATTGCCCATCTGTTAAATATCAGTTGTTTTAGCAGTGTTATCTCCATGGACCTGTGAGAGAGGAGTTCAGGACAATACTTAATTACGCTCGTTTAACACTGAGATAGTTGAGCCATCTTTTTGTTCCTAAAAGCTGCAGCACGAAGTCTAGAAGAGCAGCAGAGTGTGCATTGGGCAGACATTTAATTGCCTTTACTCATTGTAATGTGTAAAACGTTGCTTTCCTTTTTTATGATAAACTAGAGGTAATAACTTTAAAAGTTCTTCTCCTAATCCTTATTTATTTATTTTTTCTTTGAAGCCTCTAGTTCTGTTGCAGGAGCTGTGGGCATGACCACCTCTGGGGAGAGTGAATCAGATGATTCCGAGATGGGACGATTACAAGGTAAAGAGTTGGAGCTTATAAGAAACCATTCCCATGGGCTGCCTGTTACTGCTCTTCTTTGTTGGAATTAATGTAGATAAGCTTATTTGAACGTAATCTAGCAATACCTCTACCTCTGTAAAAGCTGCTTATTTAGTGGTGATTTGATGATTCAAAATTGGCAAATGTTCTCCTGGCTCTTCATTTTACTGTTTAACTAGACAAATTCTTATATATTTATTTTTTATGTTTTTAAATTTTTCTTTATTGTAGTCACATATGTAGCTAGTAATAAATTAAGGAAGATCTTGAAAAGGAGAGATAGCTTAATATATTGTTCTCTGGTACCTAATAACAGTACATCTAGCGTGGTGCTTTTTTTTTTTACCATGTTCTTTTGTATTAAATCACCTGTTTTAAAATGAACATAAAATGCATACAGAAACTTCAGGTGTTTTAATGTTGTAAGTCCTTCTTTGTATGTATGTGTTTTTTAGAAGTGGGTGGGTATTTTTACCATCTTCAAGTGGTTGATTTCAAATGTTAGGCTTACAAGAAACATTATTTATAAGTTTTAGATTGCTTTTAAGATCCCATAGGAACTTGTAACACTCTCTTTTTGACTAAAACTCTCATGAACGCAGTTTTTCTCACTTTTTTGGAACTGATAAAAATATTCATATGTATTTAGAGGCTCTCATGACCAGTATTTGAGAATATCAGAGGAAGAACAGTGTAGAGATTTAATGTAATTTCAAAATAAATGTTTTCATTGGGTTTTAGTTGGACCATTTACACAGTTCTACTAGCGCTGATATTTAATTCCATAAAACCGTAAGATGCCTCGGAGTTGGCACATGGATGTTATAACTTACTAATTACATTAATATATAAGAATGGCCTTGAAAGTTTAATGTAGTGTCTCTTAAAGTTCAAAATGGAAAATAACATTGTTTAACTCAATTATGTAAGATGAAGCAGTTGCTTGAGATTTTTAGATAATATCAATTGCATTAACAACTCACCCATTTCTGCTCGTTTCTCTTTAGCTCTGTTAGAAGCCAGGGGTCTTCCTCCTCACCTGTTTGGCCCTCTCGGTCCTCGGATGTCACAACTTTTCCACAGAACAATTGGAAGTGGAGCTAGTAAGTAAATGCTTTTAAAATTTGCCCTCCCCCCCAAATCATTAATAATTAGCTGAGTGCTGTCTTTGTTGTTTACCTATTGATGTAAGGAGATTTTCATGTAAGAAAATCTAAGATTTTCTTATGTACTTTTATTTTTGATTTGGATTGGAATCATTTTGAATTGGAATCATTAGAAAACCATCCAAAATTTATAGCAAGATTGACTCTGTGTTTTTTGAACTATAGAAGAATAAAGAATCTCAGATGATTACATTGATTATTATAGCATCTGATTGCATGATTTGCAGAGTTTTGTATCTTGAGTTTTTTATGGTATAATAAAATTTAGCCCATAAGACAATCATAATATGAACTTGAGAGAAAAAATTTCTCCCCAGAATTACCAGTCACTAGACTCATTTAATCAATGTATTATAATCCAGAAGTCTTATCATATATGGTAGACAAAACAGTGACTCTAGAGTCTCAATTGTAACTAAGAATAACTTTTGCATAATTATAAATCCAATTAAATGCTTTCTGGTGTAGGAATACTATTTTTAGCTTCCTTAAAATTTACATTTAAGCTTTTTTTTTTTTAAATAACTCCATCAATAATGTTTCTATAGAATCAGTGGGCTATTTGAAGACTTAAATTTTGGTTAATTTCAGAATTTCTAGTGTTACTGAATGAAGCCTGTTAACTTGGACCTTCCTAACATGTTTTTATATAATATCCTGTCAACTATTCCAAGTTTTTTTAATGCAACCTGTGTGTATTTGCTCACTTTTGTGTACTTGCACTTGAATTTTTCCATTTTTCTGGCCTTAACATTTGACAGGAAATTAAGCAGCTGTATTTTTTGGTTTTGTTTTTGTTTTTGATGCCCTGACTGGCACTCAACTCTCAGATAACATACTCTATTGCAAGATTCTCATGAAGGTAGTGTCAATGCAGTGAAGGAAAACAAAGCACAGGGTAAGAATATAGGTTGCTTGGTGGGGAGGTGTAGATAGGTTGGTTAAAGAAACCTTCTCTTAGGCACAGCAATTTTGTGAAAGATCAAATGAAGTGAGGAGACCCGCTCTGCACAGGTGTGAGGGAATGAGGAAGTGTAGAGCCACAGGTCTGAGTGAGCTCAGCATGTGTGAGAAATAGAGAGCAAGAGGGGGCCTGTGGCAAGAGTGAAGGGAAAGTAATAGAAGATGAAATCGGAGAGGTGTAAGTGCTCCTAGGTCGTGTAGGACCTTGGCAGGCCAGCAGCAAGTGTGGGGTTCAACCTAAGGGTGATCAGGGACCATCAAAGGATTTAGAAAAGAAGAATGACATGATCTTTCTCATGGAAAAAATCAAATGTATGTGAAAGTTGAGTCGTATAATAATCTCCAGTATCCCATAAACAGTTATTAATCCACAGCGACCATTGTTTCATTTATATAGTCAATCATTTTTCCCACTCCCAAAAGTATTTTTAAGCCAGTCTTAGGCATAATTGCATCTGCATATATGTGAATTTGTAGCTATAAAAATAGAGACATGAAAAGTTTTAGACAGTATTGTGGGTGTATTAAGAAAATCTTTACTATTATTAAGTTCAAATGTTACAGTCCTCATAAATCCATTTAAAATTTTCGTTTATGTGAATCAGGATCAAAATATGATCTATACATTGCCATCAGTTCATATGTTTCTTAATTTTTTTCTTTAGGAGAGATTTGATTTCATTTATTTTACCATTTCATTTCTGGGGAGAAGGCTGGGAAGAAAAATTGTTGCAGGGCTATCTCAGGGTATTAGCATTAAAATATCACAAAGCATTTTAAGAGTTGACTGTTGCATATGAAATTAATGAAAAGACTAGACCCAGAGTAGAAAACAGTGTCACACCTTTCCATGCCCACAGCCCAGCTTCTGCAATGGTTACTTCATAGCCTGACTTTATCTTTACCCTCACTACATCCCTCATCTCATATTGGTTTGAAATAACTCCCAGATATTAAATAATTTTATCTATAAACATTTCATCATTGTAGCTCAAGATAATGTTCTTTCACACACACACACACACACACACACACATTACTGTTATCATACTTGAAGAAAAATCAGTAATTCCTTAATATTCAGGCAGTGCCAAATTTCTGTTGTAGCAAATGTGTCATACATAAATGTATTCTTGTAAACTGGTAGTCGAATCTAGAGGGGTTTTTTCAGATTCAAGTTTGATTATTTTTCTTCCTCTGGTGGGGAAAGACTGCAAAAAAAGTAGTGTGTTCTTATATTAGGAAGCACATAAAGTTTGATTGTCTCTTAAGACATTGAAATTCATTGCCTAGGTAACAGATTACAGAATACTATTACTCTGCATGTAATGACCAGTCTTCATTTATTAGAGGTAAAAGAAGTAATTTAGTAGAACTATATAAAGAATATCTCTTCCAGAGAATAATTGGTATAGGGAAAATTATTTTCTCCTTTTTATTTACTAGTTTTCAAAATAGTTGGTTTTTGTATTCGCCAAAGTGCTATTTTGCCTTAAGTATCATTGTCAAGTGGGTTGAGATGTGTTTTAAACATTTCAGTGATTTTCCTTGATGTTTAAATTATCCTATCATTGGATGTTAACGAGATCTCTTTAGGATTGGGTTCTGAATCTTTTTGATATAATCTCGGTGGTTTTTGATAACTTCCTTGGTTTCTGTTGTGTCAAATTCAACTCCCCATCCATACCTAAATCAGGCATTACCTTGGAGAACCCTGGTTTCTTTTATCTGAAATGGTATTTGGAGCCCACAGTCTGGGCTCTTAGGCATATCCATTGCTACTGGCTGATCACTATTACTAGACACTTTTAATGGACAAACGTAGAAAATAATTATATTTTATATTTTAAAATAAAAATCATGAGTTTATACTATCAGTTTAAATTAGGGCTGTAGGTTTGTTTGTATCTTGTATCTTCTGTCCCCATGCCAGCAGTTCCAATTCCTAATGATAATAACGATCACTTCTTTTGCTCTCCCTTTACCCTGTTTCTTCCTCCCACGTAACTCTCTTTTGTTAATTTTATGACTTGTGCTTCTGTTATTTATTTAAATTCAAAACAGATCCATGTTATCTACTTCAGACTTACTGCTTTTCTTAGTAAAAAACTTTACACACCTTACCTTGCTTTTAAGAGTACCTTTTGCCGTTCACTCTCCATGGCTGCTGCATATGTATATTGAGAGAAAGAGAGGTTTTACTCCTTTTGTAAAGCATCATAGTGCTTCATTGTGTGGATGTACAGTTTATTTAGCCCGTTTCCTGTTTGATATTAGGGCTATTTCTAGTCTTGGTTGTACTGCAGTAAAATATTGCTTTTCTGTTTTTCCTGTTATCTTTAAGATAGATTTCTAGAAGGAGATTGCTGTGTAAGAAGGGTTAAAGTATATAATACTTGGCAGATGTTGTGAATCACCCTTTTTTGAAGTTTTACCGTTTTGCATTTCTACCAGTCACGTACAATAGTAGTATCACCACACTACTTTTTTTCACTTCTGCTAACTTTTTATATCCTTATATACTTCTTTTAGTGGTTACTCTAGAGATTATATATCCTTATATACTTCTTTTAGTGGTTACTCTAGAGATTATAATGCATATCCTTGGTTTATTATAGCCTGCCTTACATTAATACTTGATCATATCCAAGCAGTGGAAAAACCTTACAACAATTTAAGTCTTTTTACCTCCTGCCCTCCTTAATGTTATTTTTAAAACTTGTTTTACTTATTCATGTGTATAAACACAAGACATAATTGTTTTAGAACATCCATATTCTTCTATATTTGCCTACATACATACCATTTCAGTGTTCTTAATTTCTTCCTGCAGTTCCTTTTTCTTTCAGGATTTGTTTTCCTTCATCCTAAGAGAACTTTTATCATTTAGTGAATGATGCTAGTAATGATCTTTCTCTGCATTTGTTTGAGAAATCCTTGACTTGCATTTATTTTGAAAGTATTTTCCCCAGGTATAAAATCCCCAGCACTTGTAATGTCTTCTGGCTTCCCTACTTTCTGTTTAAAGGTCTTATTGTTGCCCTTTTGAGGCAATATCTTTTTCCTCTGGCTTCTTTTAAGATTTACTTTTTCAAATGAATTTTTCATAGCTTGACTATGTTAGGCCTATGTGACATTTTCTTTTTTAATTTGCTTGGGTTTCACTGCAGCTTTGAATCTGTGAGTTGATATCTTTCATCTGTTTTGGAAAATTCTTGGCCATTATCATTTTGAATACTTCTCTTATTATCTCTTCAAATATTCTCTTTCCTTTCCCTCTGGGAGTGTCAAGATCATATATGTTCAGACTTTGGACTTCTTTCTCTCTGGCTCTATTTTGATTTTATTTTTCAAAAAAAAAAAATTTTTTTCCCCCAGTTTGAAAACTTTCTAACCAGCTTTGACCAGCTTTCATATTTACTAATTCTTTTTTTTTTTTGCTGTCTTTTTCAGTCTTGTTAAATGGATCAGTGAGTTTTTAATTTCAGATACTATGTTTTCCAGTTTTAGACAGTTATTTGATTTTTATTATGGATTTCAATTCTCTATTGAAATTCTTTACTTTCTTACTCATTTTGTCATTTTTGCTTATATTTTATTTAAAAGGCCAGATAGTAACTATTTTGGACTTTGTAGACCATACAGACTCTGATGCAACTATTCATCCCTGGCACTGTGGCATGAAGCAGATGCAGACAGTACCCAAACAGATAATCATGGCCCTATTCCAATAAAACTTTATTTATGGACACTGAAATTTATATTTCATTTAATTTCACATGTCACAAACTTTTAAAATTTTTTCAGCTACATAAAAAATGCAAAAATCATTTTTAGTTTACAAGTGTAAAAACTAGAAAGTGTTTGGATTTGGCCTTTACAGAAAATGTTTGCCAGTTAACTTTTGATTTGTGATAATAGTTCCTCAAAGTGTGATTGGTGGACTCCTGGGGGATTCCTGAGACCTTTACATCTAATCCATAAGGTTAAAACTAGTAATAATTAATTCCAGTTTGTCATGTTTGAACTGGTAGTGTGAAAGCTGTGGTGTGAATAAAACTGGTATGTTAATAATAATCGAAGTGATGATTCTGAACTATATGGGTAGTCATATTTTTCAGTGCCTCATGCTTCTAGTAATAATAATTCCATTTTTACATAAGGATGCCCTTGCTAAACAAGTTATTGATTTTATTGCCTTTACTAATAAATGCATGTCTTTTTAATCTTCTTGACAAAATAGGGCCCATTTTTTCACATACTTTAGTAATCTCAAAGAACGTTTGTCACAGAGTAGAAGCAGAGGTGAGTATATGGCTGTCTTTTATTAAGCCTGACATTAAAATGATTTGTAACAAAAAACTAATGCTTATCATCACCAAATTTTTTTTGGGGGGGGAGGGAAATATGGTTTTTTACAAAATTTTTATTTATATGAATAATGAGTTATTCAGCCAGTGTTTAAAATTTTTTCTTTTAGTTCCAAACAAATTTAACACATATTAGTAGATATAAACCATATAAACAAAAGTACTTTGGGACCCCTCAATAATTTTTAAGAGTAGAAAATGGTTCTAAAACCAAAATTGACTGATTTAGTAGCTGATTTCTCTTCATATAGCAGAGGATAAATTATGGCTTTGGCTATTGATGCCATTTTCAGTTTGGCATAAAGTCTTTTCAGAGACATTGGTGGTGTTGATGATGATTTTGATCAGACCAAAGGAATCAATGTCCTTAGAAATTGCCAGCCTCGATGTTTATAAGATATCCAATGGCATATGTGTCAGTTCTTTTTATTTTAGCTGGTTGTGCTATTAGGGCATACTTTATATGAACTATTTCATTCTTTAAAAATGAGTCAAGAAGCAACTGAGGATGATTTTGTTTTCACTAGTTACTCTCCCTTCATTTTTCCCTCCACATCATTTCAACACAGAAATGATAAACTTGCTCAAACTGGAACTGATATTATTTCGTTTGAAATTTTAAAGATGGTATCCCTTTAAACTTGACTTTCTTGCAGTATATTTGTAGTTGGACTCTTAATTATACTCAGGTAGAAAGACAGTGATTGATAGCTATGCAGTTCATTATCCATGGTCTTAAATAATAGAGAAAACAAATCTGAGGATCACCTGTGTCCCTTTGAAAGGGAAGACTCTGAAGCTTAATTTTAATAAAAGCTTTTGGTTTTCATATGAATTCCACATAAGTACAAAGGTTCAATGAAAATTTGAAACATTTGGAGACTTTATTTTTGAGTGTCTTGTTCAGTTTATCAGCAACTTATTTCCCTGTGGTAGTTGAGTTTTAGCATTTTCCAATTGTTTGGACATTGGAATTGAGCCTTAAAAGTACTTCTCTAAAGTACTCTAATAGCAGCATCTGCAAATGAAATGAAAGGCTCCTCTTTTGCTATTTTTAGAAAATACTTCTTTCCAATTATTTTTAAAGTTGCATTGTCCATTTTGTTTTCATCTCCTTGCTCTAACTGTTACTTAGATTCCATTTATTCTGATGTAGGTCTTTAGAAATGTATAACATTGTCTTTGAAGTCTGGGCATCATTATTTAACAGGTTTTTATTATTGCAGAAAGCTTTTGCTTGCTATACATTTTTTAAAGCAAGTATGTTAAAGGTAACAATTTACAATAGTTCTATGGGTATTATTTTTTATTTTGGCCATTAAAAAATCTATTAGCTTATCTCATTTAAATAGATAAAAATTAGAAGACAAAAATATGTAAATAACAGATTACTTTAAGACAGAGTAAACCCAACTAATTTAGTTCTGTCTTTAATTATAGCAGCCTGTCCTTTAAAAATTTTTTCATTTTATTAAAAAATTTTTTAAAATTATCGTTGACATACAGAATTATATTAGTTTCAGGTATACAGCATAGTGATTAGACATTTATATACCTTACGAAGTGATCACTTGGTAAGTCTAACACGGACCTAGTTTAACCCTGGTGTAGACCTAGCCTTTAATTGGAATCCAAAGAAGATAAGCATCCAGCTACCACGTACAGTCGCAGCTTATACCTACTCACAGTTTTCTTATATGTTTAAAAGTAATGATTTCTTTCCCCTCCCATGAAGGTTCTAAGGCCCAGCAGCTTCTACAAGGACTACAAGCAAGTGATGAAAGTCAGCAGCTCCAGGCAGTTATTGAAATGTGTCAATTATTGGTCATGGGAAATGAGGAGACACTGGGAGGGTTTCCTGTCAAGAGTGTCGTACCAGCTTTGGTAAGATAGAGTTTTACCCTCATTTTACCTTAGTTGTCCTCTGAATGCTGCTGATAATGTTATTTGAAAGCACGATTGCTGTCACTATGAATTTTAAAACATGATAGAAGAGGAAGTAGAGTGTAATTTAGTGCTTTTGTTTCGTGCTTATAGATGTCGTTACTGCTAATGGTAAATTAATAAATTTTCTTAATTTCATGATGAATAGTTACTTCACCTTTGATACTTAAATGACTGGTTTTAAATTGTTAAAAAAAATTTAATTGTTGACTTCTTTAGGTAATATCTTGACTTACTCTGCCAAAATTTACATGGTTTCTCTTTTAACCTTGTGACACATGGGGCTGTAATAAGCAGCTCACTTGTGGGTTGTCTTTGTGGACCATATAGGTTTCGTGTTTGATAATTACGTACATGGCAGAGTCGCCAAGCCAGAATACCACATGAGTACTTCCGGCTTAAAAGGTTTTATGTTACGCAAAAACAAAAGAAAAGAAAAGCAATAACAATACCCAGAATAGAAAAACAATTTCAAAAATATTTTAATGATTTTCCAACACAGTTGTAGTTGATATTTAGAATTTGTTAACATCCTAACTGCCTAAGTATTTTAATGTGAAACAGTGGGTAGAGAAATTGCCATTACCCAGGGATAGGCCCTTAAGCATAGTATGTCTTTTAAATAGTGGCTTTTGGTAATTTTCTTAGTGCAATATTAAAGAAATTAGCGATAATTTAAGATTTAAAATTTAAGTTCGAATGGAATACTAACAGAAGACTAACAAACACGAATACATTTATAGCATATTTTACCTTGGGAGTTAAAAATAAATATCATGTTAAGGCTTTGTTTACATATCCAGTAAAGTTGACAAAAATGAAATTACGGTTGGTATATCAGATTGTCTCATTTGATCAGATCAAATTACAGAGAAAGGTGTTAAGGAAGTAGTTGAATGAAGACCAGTCAAATACAAGGTGACAGTCTTTATTCTATCTATTAGTTGTTGAATGTTTGGGCTCTGGCAGGGGGTGATTAAGATCAAACCAGTTTCTTCACCTGTTGTGCCACTCAGACCTTCGGATAATGAACGCTAGCTCTTAAATCTCACAGTTCCACTCTAGTAAAGGCTTGCATGTTGATTTCCGGATGTTTCATGAAAGCACTATTAGCCTTTGTACTTTTACATTTGGTTTATGCTAATATTCATGTTCAAATTACAGATTTCTCTCATAGCTGGCTTCTGTTACCCAAATTAAACTTGTTTTGTTGTTATTCATTAAAAAATAGCAACAAAGAACTAGGTTTACCCTATACTATCTGCTGTTAAAATGCAATTTTTATTAGTTAGAGAAGCTATTAAACTTAGGCAGAAACATTGACACATAATCTAATTTACTTAATTTGCTGATCGTTGATTAAAGTGCTCACTAGATCTGCACAGTTGGCTCATGCTATTTAATAATGACTGTTGTTAATGAGTTGTCCAGATTTATCTTTCATCACAGTCGAATATTGTGAATATATATCTACCCATTACCATACTCTTGTGTGACATTAGTCCTTTTGAGTGAAAAGGAATCTATTTACAGCAATCCTTTCCAAACATGGCCTTATAAGGTTTATTCCATCTTAAGAACTAGAAAACTTTTTACTTTTTATGTTAACACGACAACCCGTTTCAGTTTAGACTAGGTGTTATAACTGACTGACTATAAGTGATTTGAGACAGAGTGCTATTCAGCCCTGAAATGGGGTGTGTGTTTGTGTGTTTTAACAAAAAGTATTATCAGGACCTTTGGGGGGCGGGGAGTGTGTGTGTGTGTGTGTGTGTGTGTGTGTGTGTGTGTAATGCATACGTGATTGTGCCCAGCCAGCATAATTCAGAGCCAAGAAGACATTCATATTAAATGATCATTGTATTAGAATGAGGTCTGTTATTGTAGTTATATATTTAATTCAAAAGTATATTTATAGCTTAAATTCAAAGCATTTAAAACTTTTCCACTGAACTAGAAGACAGTGAATGCCTCTTCCCCAAGTAGGAAATTTTTTTGGCTGCTTCAGGGGATAGAGTATATACACCAAGCAGTTTTGCATTCTCTCCTTTGAAAAACTTTGTTGAAATCTGTTTAAAGTCTTTTCTACAAGAGAAATTTTATACAAAACAAAACATCAGATTAATTTTGAGTCAGTCATGTGTTTCTAGATTATATTAAAATGGGTTTTAACTTATGCATAATTAGTTTCTGATAATTATCAATATGTTTAAATTCTGTACTACTGTGTATTTTACAGCTGAGTTAAATGGTCCTTAGCCCATCTTTTAGAGACTTAAAAGAGTTTTAAGCTATGGTCTTGAGTCTGTACTGACAGTTGTTAACAGATGTCAGTTCATTGTTGCTCTATTTATTTATGTATTGAATATTTATTGACACCTCAGCGACTTGTTAATGAGCAGATTCTGAAGGCGGGGGTGGGTAGAGGTGCCAGAAGGGTCTGTTTAAGCAACAGGAAAATTTTATTTTTGACCTGGATCACGACAGTTATTCAGCAAAATTACCAAGTCAGAGCTATAGTATGCGAGTCATGCTATCCTACACGTAATCATTTCTTGTGTATGCATACTAGAGTTTTAACTTGATATTATTTTTGTATGGTAAAAGTCTTGAAAACTACTTTCCATTTCAGTTGAAGTAGAGGAAGGAAGCAATACTTCTTAGAACTTTATAGACAGCTTCTTATACTTTATTGTAATCTTTTTTAACAGATAACATTACTGCAGATGGAGCATAATTTCGATATTGTAAGTATATTCTGTATTTTTAAAAACACTCTAAATTTATATTTTGAGCTTTTTATTGAGTAAAAGTGCCTTCTTGTTTTCTAGATGAACCATGCTTGTCGAGCCTTAACATACATGATGGAAGCACTTCCTCGATCATCCGCTGTGGTAGTAGATGCAATTCCTGTCTTTTTAGAAAAGGTAATCCTACTTTTGCACAACTTTTTCAAAAGCAGGGGTAGGAGAATTAAGCTGAGAACTCCTGACTTTTGAATTCTAAAGTAGCCTATCACATCAAAAGATAGATTTTAGCATTCATTATCTAACATTTTTAGCCAGATTCCGTAAAAATATTTTAGAGCAGTAGTTTAAAGTTTATGCTAATTAAGCATTTATAGAATCAACCCAGTTTTATAATTTTAGTAACGACAATTACCACATTAATATAAAATCTTTCAGAGAACTTAAAGATTGGATTGAAACTAGTTTCACTGTTTCTAGAAAACATAATTTCATTATTTCTAGAAAACATCTCAGTAAGGTTATAGTTATTTATACTCTCGTTTTACAGCTAAAAAGGCTGAGGCAAAATACCTTGCTCAAGATCATCAAATGAGTCAGTGGAGATAGGAAATTTTTTTGTGTGGTCTATGGTAGGTTGTGATTTTGGTCCATCTTAAGGGCATTTTCCTTTTTTATGCACAATAAAATTTGCGTATACCTTGGAATATGGTATAAAGTTTAAAACTTGATTTTTAAAATAATGTTATATAAAACAACTCGTTTATTTTAAATATGAACTTTTAAAGTTATGTAATTGGATTTTGCTTATTCTCTATATAAAACATTTTTCAGTATCTTAAAACAGCAAAGTAGTTGGAAACTATATTGGCTGTACATTATTGGTTAAGCTCATAAATGACTGGTTTCCTTTAGTGGTTTTCATGTTAGAGGCGTAGATTGATGGAAATTAGAGAAAATATTGTGGTTTGTCATGTAGACGATACGCGACTAGAAAAGTACTTGAATGATAACCTCAGATTACCTGTTAATATGTTCCCAGCTGCAAGTAATTCAGTGTATTGATGTGGCAGAGCAGGCCTTGACTGCCTTGGAGATGTTATCACGTAGGCACAGCAAAGCCATTCTACAAGCGGTGAGTGTTGTTACCGAAGGACCGTATTTCATTCAATAATTGCATTTTAGATTCACATTATACCAGCTCCTAGATTGCGGTCTCTGTAAGGCACACATGGTGTTTCCAAAGTGATGTGCTAGACTTTTTAGTAGGCTTTTAAAAAAAATTGCTGATAAGAAGGTGTTTCTTCACTTTAACAGTTTTCTGTCTTTTAGGGTGGTTTGGCAGACTGCTTGCTGTATCTTGAGTTCTTCAGCATAAATGCCCAAAGAAACGCACTGGCAATTGCAGCCAATTGCTGCCAGAGTATCACTCCAGATGAATTTCATTTTGTGGCCGATTCCCTCCCATTGCTTACCCAAAGGCTAACCCACCAGGTAAAATATGAACCTATTCTATGTGTCATAAACATTTTTATTACATTTTTATAATGATGCCAATTTTAACTAGGGTTTTAAGTGTTCCAACTGGATATATGAGTTGGAAATGTTCTGATCCATGTTTTTCTATTGTTTCCTAGTCACGTACCATATTAGGTTATTTTATAAAATGTTGGTGAATTTACCCAAATGAACAGTATTTCACGTTTGTTATCTTCAACTATTTTGACTTTAAGGGATGAATTTGTTATTCTGGCAAAAATAATTGAGTGTTTCCTATGTGATGTATTCAGAATTTCCTTTTGAAAAGATCTTTTCCTGAAACGCATTGAGTTAGGCAGACAAAACTAGGAGGATATAGGTTAAGATCGGGAGACAAGACTGTCCCAAAAGGAAATAAAATGAAACATGTACACTGCAGCTGTCTGCTGCTGGAGGAAGGCAGGGGCAATTATTTAGGAGCTGGAATCAGTGGACCTGGTGATGCAGGGCTAACAGAAGCTGAGGTGCAGCACAGATTGAGATAAGCTTCAAGGTTGTAGTGAAACTGAATTTTCTTTTAATATAAATTTATGTTTTGAAGTGTTATTGCCGGAGAGTTGTTTTTTAAGAAATCTGGCTTGTAAATCACCTTTACAAACTGTGCTTAAAATCTTGGGACTGTTAGGTACATAAAACATGTCAAATAAGGGATTTAGATATGTAAGATAGATAAATGGTTAATGAATCACTGGAGTATTTTGCTTCTAAGGTGATCGAGACACAAATCGTGCCATTCATTTAATTTAAAAAATTTATTAGGTTGAGATAACCTTTTTGGGGGACTAGAACTACGTTCTCTAGTTAGCTGTGATTTCAGTATCTAATTTTGGAAGTAAGGCATGAGAATCAGAAGTTAAATAGTTGGCCGCTTTTATTGTAGCACTCTTTCTAGACTTAAATAGTGACAGTGAAAGTGTAGAGTTTCCGTAGTACCAGAATTCTCAGTTTTACACAAGGAAGTCTAGTTATCACATCTGAAGCCCCTTTATTAATTAGGAAAAAAGGCCTGTCAACACACTTGTTAAGCCATTAAGGTGTTCTTTTTGTTCTTATGTGGATTATTGAAAATCTTTTCTCAGTGAAGCCGCTAAAATAGTATTTCCAGATCATTTTCATGGTGAATGTAGCAAATCTATACGTACTTTTTCACATTAATCAGTAAACCTCTGGTTTACACACATATTTAACCATTTTCAAACTTCAGTTTATGCATGTTTCAAACATTTCTACTGGGAATGTTTTTTAAGATGATAGGATGTTTTTCTTTATTCTAATTCTTTAAGTATTGAAATTACAGAAGTACAAAAATTTTATTTTTTCTGTGCTTTTGCTTTTATCTGTTGGCACCTTAATGGGGAAGAGAGGTTCTATCAGTATGATTCATTTGCTTTGAAACCATGGTATTTATTGTACCTTGCTTAGACTCATTGCATTTCCAAAGCTCCCATCTAATTTAGTCAGCCTTGAAAAATTTGGAGTTCGGAAAAAGGTGAGGTAGTGATAACTGACAGTAAAAATATTTTATTACTAAACTTTATTCTCCTTTATTAAAAAATAGGACAAAAAGTCGGTAGAAAGCACTTGCCTTTGTTTTGCACGTCTCGTGGACAACTTCCAACATGAGGAGGTGAGCATTTGGTCTTTGCTGGTACTTTCATGAGGCTGTTAAATTACTTAAATATGAAATAACTTTCTTTTTTTCTTGTGTTTGTGAAGAATTTACTACAGCAGGTTGCCTCCAAAGATCTGCTTACAAACGTTCAGCAACTGTTGGTAGTGACTCCACCAATTTTAAGTTCCGGGATGTTTATAATGGTGGTTCGCATGTTTTCTCTGATGTGTTCCAACTGTCCAACTTTAGCTGTTCAACTTATGAAGCAAAGTAAGTAGTGCTATTATTCTGCTTTAAGCAGGAAAAAAGTGACTTTTTAAATATGTCAATATAAATCAAGCAAGTAGAAGAGATTGCTAAATAACATCATAGACACTGGAAAATAATGGAAGAAAAATATATTAATATATAACAAATTTGTGTTGGGACAAAATAGTAATGCTTCCTACATACAATTTTTAAAGTATACAGTAATTAAAATTTTACCCTTGGTCGTTGTAGAGCTAAAGACCCAAGATGATTGCTTTCTATATAATACCAATGATGTAATGTTAGATTTTCTAGCAGTTCATCTTATTCCAGAATGCTACTCTACCTCAAAAAGGCATCGAGTTAGGCAAACAAATCTAGGAGTTTAGAACTTTTTTGTACAGGTGAATGTCTCTGATTTTTGCTGCTTTAGTATTTCTAAGTGCTTCCCAACCTTACCCAGCAGGAAGTAGTTTTATTGCACTGCTATTGCAATTGACTATTAATTACTTTCTTAAACCTTAGATTTCAAATACAAGTTAATGTCTGAAGACGGCAGGCTTCAGAAAATATATGATACGATTATTGCTACTAGAGTATATTGATCACTCTTGTGTAGAACACCTATAATTGTGGATAATTTCATATCCATAATTGTAATTTCTGAAGATGTTATCTTGGGAGTCAGTGATGATACTAACAAAATAGCCTTTGGTCCCACTGCCTCTGATAGAATATTAAGTAGTATAATTTATTAACTTAGTAAAATATTATTAAACATTAATTATTGAGTAATATAATTTAAATTACTTTTTTGGGGATACTAGTTTTATTTTTAGTTGCATACTTGTGAATTAGCACACTGGCACAGAATTTTGTGGAAAAATAGTGTTGTTGAGGTGATTTATTGATAAGGTTCCTCTTAAAGCGTGTAATCATTCCCAAACTTCGTATTCCAGGAATACTTTTGCTTATGCCATGAACAAAGTGCTCTCTGCCTAGATAAGTTTGGGAAAGGTGTGACTGTGTGTGTGTGTGTGTGTGTAGTCACAGTGCACTTTATTAAAATCCCTAGGAGCCCTTTGCATTTACCTAGCTGATCATTCATTTCCTTAAATTCGAGTACAGATCGTCTCTCTCTTCTTACTGTGTGGCACAGAATTTCCCTAAATACTGATTTGGGAAATTGCTGCCTAACTTTTGTTTGTTTAACATTTTGGATTTTTTCCTTGTAATATAGTGAATACTTTCACCTCTTTTGTGTATTCCAGGAATTTTACCATGCATTCATAATTAGAGGCTGCTAGACTTATATTTTCATTCTACAACAATAATGTGAAGGAAACACGAACTTCTTCTGGTTCTTTCCATTTTGTTGTCATCCTCTGATCTTTTGTAAAAAAAATTAATGAATCCTGATGATGTATCATTGCCATATATTCACATTTCTTAGGAAAGTTGGTAAAGCTACTTTTTCAAGAAATTAAAAACTTTTTAATTTCTATGAGGCAGAGATTTAACTGTCCATATCTCTCTACCCAGATCGATGGTGAATACTTTCCTTGACAACAGATCTTATTGACAACTGGCAAAACATTTCAATGAAATCTTTATAGTTTGCCTTATGTATAGTATATATACAAACACACAACACAACCAGAGAGCCAGCCTGTCTTTTGGTTGTAGGTGTAGAGTGGTTACACCTGTGGAGGCTGCCAGCTACCTCCATTCGTACCGTCAGTGTATCAGAGTGGTTTTTATGCCACTTCTTCTAGTAATGGCAACTAAAACACAATATTTTAATGATTTTATATTAAGTTGGCATGCTTAAATGTTATGTAAGCAAATGACTTTTTCCTGATCACAAAATATGATAAGAATTAGATGCTTTTAGTTTCTTTGTCTTATCCTATCAGCCACACATTTTCAGTATATTTGATTTGAAGACAAATATATGAATATACTTGAATCAAAGATTAAAATGTATTTCTTCGCTCTACAAGGAAAGTAATAAAAGATTCCTGAACTCTTCGGAGTGGATTTGTGATTAGGCGTGCAGCTAGAAGGTCAGGACTCAAGCTGAAGTCCTTAGAAAGAAATTGTTAAAATCTTCATACATGTTTTTAGTTGCTTATCCAGTCAATTATTGTTTTTACTTTAAATTCGATAGTATATTGCTGAAGAAGAAAATAGTTCTGATTTTCTTTCCCCCTAGGGAATGATTGCCTTTTAAGTTAGGTAATACAAGTAGTTTCACAGGCTTTTGCTTTTTATTGTTGGTTTTACAGACATTGCAGAAACTCTTCACTTCCTCCTGTGTGGTGCCTCCAATGGAAGTTGTCAGGAACAGATCGATCTTGTCCCACGAAGTCCTCAAGAACTGTATGAACTGACATCTCTGATTTGGTAAAGATTAAGCTAATTATAAATGTGGTTTATAAGAGGATAGTTTACTTTAGAGACCTGACATTAATATTTTAGGAAGCTACTTTTAAAATAATTGTACTCTTCTCTCCCCGCCAGCGAACTTATGCCGTGTTTACCAAAAGAAGGCATTTTTGCAGTGGATACCATGCTGAAGAAGGGAAATGCTCAGAACACCGATGGTGCGATATGGCAGTGGCGTGACGACCGGGGCCTCTGGCATCCGTACAACAGGATTGACAGCCGGATCATTGAGGTAGTAGTTTCATCGTACCGTTTAAATGTGTCTATTTTGGTAGAGAGTGGGTGTAGGGATGAGGTGGGGACAGTGGGTATGTGTACCTAAATGTGCTCAATTTTGAATTAACTGAAGATTCTCTCCTTTTGTCTCCTGAGAACAAGGTCCTCATTTCTGTTCAGGTCAGAAAACATGATGTGCTAGTCCCGCTTCTGCTGCTCTCTACCTGGTTGACTTGGAGCAAGTAGTTTAAGTCCTTTGTTCCACAGTTTCCTCATTTCTGAAAGGAAACATTCCAGGCCTTAGGCTCTCTGCTTCTAAAAGTTCGTTATACCTCCTGTCCAGGAGAAATTTCTCAGAAGCAGAGATTTACATACAAATAACTAAATATTTTTAAGAGTAAAAATGTGGAAACTTAAGTATCTAGCTGCAGGTGAATGATAATGTAAATTGTGATACATGCATAGTGTCATATGTAATGCAGACATTAATGGGGTAAATTTTAATGACATAAAATGGGATACGGTACATGAAAACAATATTGAAAATTACGTGACTCTTTTGGGAACTCAGCAAAATAAGAGAAAAGAAAAATACAAAGGAAGGAAATACACCAAAATATTTACAGTGGTTTTCTGTGAAGGTTTTATGTGTGATTTTATTCTTATTTTTATATTTCCATATTAAATTTGCACCAAAATATTTCAGAAATGCCTCAGGTCAGGAAAATATTTGCCCTCGTTTAAGAAATATTGGTAACTGCATTATTTGACATGCCATGCATCATTTACTCACATTGTCAATGTACGATCCCTGTAAGTCTCAGTGTATTTTCTGATTTCAGGCTGATATTTTAAAAATTTGAATTTTTAAAATATCACACTTAGAGACGTACCTCTCTGAAGGTGTTTTCCATCAGTTTGTTTCTAAAAAAGAATTTTTGAATTCTTTCGATTTATGTCATAAAATTGGAAGTTCTTAGGCAAGTATCTAAATTCAGAGCCAGCTTTTATGAGGAGGTGTCCTAGGACGGGCTCTCTGTGCGGTGTCAGTTTTGCTGCATAACCAGGTCGTGGTCTCTAACTCTAAGTTGTTCTTTTTAGCATTTTTCCGATAATTGCATTTTCGCTGTTAGATTACTCTTGTATTTCCTAGGAGTCCTGTCTTCTATTCAACCTAGGAATTCCATAGTTTGGATTGTTATAAGAATGAATATTTTGTCGCTTCTTTTGGCTGTCTAAAATCCAGCAGACAGTGTGAATCAAAGTGTCTAATTCTAGAAATGTTCCGTGTAATGCCTGCAACCCCTAGGGACGATTCTCTTAGTTCCAGTTGAGTCTCTTACAATCTTAGATAATTATTTTTTGTTTAACCTAAGGATAATTTTATAAGATCATTTTGTTTCAAGGAGAATTTTGGCGGGCTGCTAAGAATCCATGATGTAAATAACGTTTTAACCTAAGAATTAGATACCAAGATATATGGATAACAAATTTTTTTTTTCTGTCAGCAAAGCCTTAAAGCCCTCTTAATCCCAGTGGCATCTTCTTCATGTCAGTGATTCTACATGACTGGATCTTGCATCAAGATTTTTACCTGTATTTATGTCTCAGGAGACCTGATAGGTCCACTGGTGTATATTTGTATTTAACTGAAAATGATTTAATTAATGAGTTTTGTCACATCCACAGTATTAAATTTTCCATATTCTGTTACTTCACCATCTAAAACCTGACAAATTAATATGTAAGTTAGTTTTTATGGAGGGTTCCCACTGTGTCTTAAGTGTATACATTTCTCCATGGTTATATTCAAGGTTTCTCTCTCTTTGCTCTCAGGCAGCCCATCAGGTCGGTGAGGATGAGATAAGCTTGTCCACTCTGGGACGAGTTTATACTATTGATTTTAATTCTATGCAGCAAATCAATGAGGACACGGGAACAGCACGTGCCATTCAGAGAAAACCTAACCCCTTAGCCAATACTAACACTAGTAAGTACCTCCTTTTAAGTTAAAATAGCATTGTCATGTGAATGATATTTGCAATAATAAGTCTTTCATTGAGTGTCTTTATTAAGTAAGCTTAAGACAGTAGCATCATAGTAATTGTTGTTTTTATGTGCTTTACTTGACAGATGAGCCAATATTAACTAAAATCTTTCCCATGATAGGTTTTT